>NW_020230432.1:325000-455000 GCF_003227715.2 Harpegnathos saltator | reverse complement strand
GTTCCGCGCGGAGTCGCTCGCTCGTTCGCGTAAGGTTCGCGAACCGCGCGCGTTATATTTGACGCAAGTGCCCGTTTTTCCTCTCTTTCTCGTTTACGCAAGATCCCGCTCCGATCGGCCGAGGTGACGGAGCAGTGCTAACCGGGTTACCACTTTTCATCGCTTCGGCAACTAAGTATCCATTCCCGGGGGAATCGTCGCTACGTCCCCGCCGTTTCTTCGCCGACTCCTCTTCGCTCTCCTTGCTACCTCGCGTCAGCATTCGTCGCGCGACTGCGACAGTTGCTCTCCGTCGGTCGATGCCGCTCGACGCGTTCGCAGCTGCGGACCCGACGTGTCTGAGAAGAGCGGCGACGAGGCAGCTTCGATCGGTCGGTTCTGTCTAATTTTCGTAAAAAAAAAAAAGAAAAAAAAAAGAAAAAAAAAGAAAAAAGACGCTTAGGTAAAGCCGGTCGAGGCCTAAGCAGCGGCGACTACGCGCGAGTCTCGGTGCGTGCGGTTGCGACCACTTTCTCTCCTCGTTTTCGTAGCTGTCGAGGATCGTCAGCGTGACTCACGGCGAGAAGCCACGGCGAAAAGAGGTCTCGAGGTCGATGAAATTTCAAGAACGAGGCGCGCGCGGGACCGGCGAGTCAGTCGAATATGCCGCGTCCCCGAGATTTCTCGTCCTGCCGAGCGGACGACGTCCGCGGGACGCACCCCGTTCGTCGACGTGGGACCACTCTCTCATCTGTCTTATCTCAGCTATCACAGTTTCCGCTTGCCGACCAATCGTCCTCGCGAGCGCTCTCCTATCCACATCCTGTTCTCGCTCTAATCAACGTTCCGGGCGTTCTTCACGCTCGGCCACTCGGTGACTCGTGAGCGTGCATGATCGAGCAAACTCGCTGGAAACTGTCGCTTCCCGAGCGACCGCGAGCGCCCGGCTACTCTCGTCGCCGACGCGACGCACCGCGAGTCGTCGCTTAACTCTTGACCCTGTGACGCGAAGCTTCATCACCCGTGGGGGGAGACCCACCGTCGGGACGGAGCGCTTGCGACGACTCGCTCGCACGTTCCCACGCCGGCCGTCGCGAGGAGGCGTCGGCCGATGGAGACGCACGCGAGCGAACTCGCGGGCCGAGCCGAAAGCGGCGCGCCCGGCGAAGAGACTGGCCTCTTGCCGCGCGCGACCGCGCCAGCCAGCCGCAAAGGGTTAATCGCGGGGGTTAATCGCGAGAGGGTCAAGCGCGAGGTGCGCTCCCGCGACCGCGCGGGCAGCGATACACACGCACGCACGCACGCATGCACGCACGCACGCACGCACACACACATACATACACATACACGCACACTCATCAGCTTTTTCTCGCTGCCGCTGAAGACGAGTAGCGACGACGTGACCGTTTAAAACGTAACGTAGCAATTAATCGAAGGAACGATGAACGGTCCGCCGACCGCCGCCGCCGATCGTAATCGACGTCTGCGCCTTCTCCCTCGCCTCTCCTCTCGCGCCGATCGCGGCGATAGTAGGTCGAACTGTTTCCCCTAGCGGACGAGAGAATCTCCTCCTTTCTGCCGCGTCCTCCTCTCCTCTCCTCCTCGCCTTCGTCTTCTCCCTCTCGGCCGGAGAGCAGCCCGAGAGACTCTCTGGCTCTCGCGTGAAAGGAGCTACCGTCCGTATTAGTAACTGCGTTTAATCGCGCGCTATCGCCGCGTTTTATCGGATAACTCGACTCGCCGCTGCGCGCGCGCGCGCGGCTCGCAACGGTTCAGCGGCGGACTTCAACGCGCCGATAACCGCGGCTCCAGCCGAGTTCGGAACATTGTTTCATGCGCCATCCCTCCCTCCCTGCCCTCCGCCCTCGTGCCTGGCCGTTTACCGTTCGCTAAATAACGGCGGGCTAGATAAACGCGTTATTGATTTGTTGTATCAATACTGAGGAACGGAGCTGTATCGCTCTGTTCCGCTTCGGCTCGCGGGGCAGGGGGGAGGGGCGGGCTGGGAGGGATATATTGTCACACGTTCCGTTAAGCGGAGACGTCCGAATCGTCGTTGACGTCGGAAGAGTCCGCTCGACAGCCGGCGACCAGCAGCAGCACCTTCGACGCGCTGCTCGGGACACGCGAGGTTACATCACGCGGCTCATTTGTAGTGATTTCATACGTTTAATCCCGTTGAGAAAATTGACGAATAATACGTCGGACGCGGAAGAGTCTCCGCACCGAGTACTTTTGTTTCTCCCACCGTCTCGCGGCGATAAAACGGATCGGTCGCGCGGCGCGCTTAATTCGTCGAACGAAATCGGACTTTGCTCCCACCGAGAGAGCTGCGACGCGCTGATTCCGCGAGAGAACTTCGCGCGTCGTCTTGTCAGACAGGGGAAAGTCATTTTCGTGCGCGTTTTCCCGACGCGGGGAAATTCGTCGGGTGTCGTATCGATCGATCGACCGACCGACCGACCGGGATGGACGTAGCTTCGCGCGCGGGATTCGCTTATCGCGCCGCGGTCGAGACGAATGCGACGAATCGAGAGGATGGAAGGCGCGGCAGAGGAATTACCGGACTCGCGACGGGCAGAATCAGGCGCGAGCCGAGACTATATCTACATTAGCGAAAGGCCATCGCGCAGATTTACACAGAGCGTAGAACGTAAACGTAGAAGCGCGTCGGCCGGTCACACGCGCGCGCGCACTTTACACGCCTATGCAAACACGCATATACACATACACATATACACACACGAGAGCACACACACTACTACGACGTCAGTCATAGACCGCGGAGTCTCGCGTCGTGATAGGTCGACTCGTTCCTCTGTAAATCTGCGCTCGATGATCGAGAGCCTCGGAGACCGACGAATCCTGCGAATCCTCGTCGTTTTGTAAGCGATATACGAAGACTACCCGTCCCCTCCCGCCCCCGCATCACACACATTTTATCACGAGCCACCGGCATGGTACATGACACACGCACACACACGTACACACACACACGCGTACCAATCAACCACCACCTATCGTTAGACCGTAAGTCTAGAATCTAAGGCGATCCATTTAGATTTATCTTCGTTGTCTATATGTGTATAAAAAAAATCGCGCGTGGACGGTGTCGCGGTCGGTCCGCCTGTCGTTCACGATTACGGAGCGCGTCGGAAAGAGAAGGACGACGATGACTATGATGACGAGGCGTCGTTCCGGGAATGCAATCGCGCGAACGTTTCCTTTTCCTTCTTTCTTTCTTCTAATTTTTTTTTTTTCTTTATAATACACGCGTTTTATTTTGGAGAAACAAAGGGCGAGGGAGGGAGCGAGAACACACGACGTGCGGAGAGATATCACTCGTTCCCTCCTTCACACGGTGTGTCTCTCGACTTGGTAGAAAGTCCGGAAGGATCGAGTGTGGCTATTGTGTTACTTCTTTCTCTCCCTCCTTCTCTCTCTCTTTCTCGTAATAAAATATGGTTACATATATACATATATACATATATATATATATATTACAATATATACGATATAGTTATATACATATACTTATATGAA
This sequence comes from Harpegnathos saltator, assembly GCF_003227715.2. Lineage (NCBI taxonomy): Eukaryota > Metazoa > Arthropoda > Insecta > Hymenoptera > Formicidae > Harpegnathos > Harpegnathos saltator. The sequence continues at coordinate 451,478 of NW_020230432.1, read as the reverse complement.
TATAAATATATACACACACACACACACATATTTAGATATATTACGAATGCGAGAGCAGCGATCGGAGGTGGAAGCGGGATTGGCGTTTGTCGAGTTGTCCAAAGTGTACACGGCGAAATAATTCATGAATATTTATAGCCGCCGTTTCTCCGAAAAACAAAAACAGGAGAGAAGCGCAGGCATGCATTAAACTAGGAGAAACCGATAAAATCTTGTTAGTATTCAGTGCACTCAGTGCTGGGCTACGAAGGGCAGGCCGTAAAAATTCTCCGTCGACCACAACAACGACCACGACGACCGCGACAACGACGACGACGACGACGACGACGACGACGACGACGGGGAACGTCCGTTTAAGTCTAACGGGTGTGCGCTTTGTGTCGAGTTCGACGTACGTGCGTATGTATGTACGAGCGAATGCGACGAGCGAACGTGTTCCCGGGCGAAGAATGATATTAGCAATATTTCTCTCTTGCTGGCTCGCACCTTGCGTGGCAAGTTTTATTGCCAAGTGGCGACAGATAAATATTGTCCTTGGCTTCTTGTTAAGGCAGCGCGCGCGCGACGCATCGATGCATAATCATGCGATGCGTGCACGAGGAAATCGCGTGAGAAGGAAAGAATGAGTGAGCGAACGCGTGAATGAATGAATGAGAGATGGAGAAGGAGAGAAGAGGGAGAAAGAGCGAGCGAACCGCTGCTTTAATAACATCGTCGTCGATATTTTTCTTCGGGGATTCTTATTGGTCGCGCGCGCGACAAGCCTGTCGCGGATGTTCGCTCGTGTTTCATCCGATCGCGCGATGCGTTCGTCGATATTCTCGTGTGTGTGTGTGTGTGTGTGTGTGTGTATGTGTGCGTGTGTATGCGCGTGCGTGCGCGTGCGTGCGTGCGTGTGTCAACGCGTTTTTCGATTGTATTTAAACGCCGTCACGTGGATGCGCTGTATGAACGCACCGAATACATACGTAGGTAGTAGATGCGTCGGGAAAGAAAAAGTGAAACAGGCCAGAGCTCGAATTCAAGTCAGACGACGGCGAGGAGCGAGAGAGAGAGAGAGAGAGAGAGAGAGAGCCTGTTTTAAGATTAAAGTCGTAAAAGTGCGCGCTGTCTTCCGTTTTTTTTTTTTTTTTCTTTTTTTCTTTGAGCGCGCAAATGGTCCCTCGTATTAAACGCGGTAGCGCACGACGCCCGTCGTGTACGAGTCGCGGTGGGAAATTTGAATGAGAGAATTAAAGAAGGAAAATTACAGTCGTGTCTGCTGTAAGTCTTCGCTCACCGGCGGAGGATTCTCGAATAGTCGCCGTCGCCGCTGCACAAATGTTTCCGCGCGCAATTTCGTCCCGTCTCCGCCTTTTCGTCCGATTTCTATGCGGTTCCGCTTTGATAACTGCGCTCGGGCTTTTGCAGCACCTTCTCGTCATAATGTTGTGAAAATAGGCGGTTCCTACGACGCATCCACGCACTCGACCGACGGCGTACGACGGGAGAAAATGGTAATAGCGCGCGCGGCGTACGCTCGCCGTCGCCGTTAGCTCTTTTGCGAGATGAGGTTCGGAGAGGTTCGAGTATCCTCTCGAATGCGCGCGCGCGTCGCGCGAACGGAGAGCTACGACGACGATAACGACCACTACTAGAGCTACGACGTAGGTCTGCTGTTGGCTCCGCGGAACCTGCTGTGAACAGTTTCCCGACGACGCGTCGGCGGATGCGACCTAATTTATTTACCGTTGCAGCGCCGAAGAAATTCGTTAAGACGCGCGAGCACGAATGTCGCGGTGTGTCGAGACGCGTGAGCGCGAATGCGCGAGCAAACGAGACGGAGAGAGAAAGAATAATGACGATACCCACACGCACGCACGCTTGTGTTTCTCAAACAAAACGAAAAACAATCCCACCGGATCGGGGACACTCTCGAAGAGGACCCTCGCCGCGTATCGCCGCCGTCCCGGCGGCGCCGGGGCTTCCCGGAAGTCGCCGTGATGTGTGTGTGTATGTATGTATGTATGTATGTATGTATGTATGTATGTATAAGCGCGCGCGGAAAACCGGAAAAACGGGAAGGGAGAGTATATTTTTCCTCGAGAGACGCGCCGTCGCTTCGAAACCGAATACTCGCGATTTTCATTTTCCTCCGCGAAACACCCCCGGGAAAACGGGACAAAGAACGTCGGACGTTGAGGGTGACAACCGAACGGCGAATCTCGAAGTAAATAAACAAAGGAACGAAGGGACTTTTTTTACGAAAACGACGGTGGACGCCGGAGGGTTGTTAACGAGATCGAAACGCGCCCGACGGATGTCGCGCGCGACTCGAGCATGTGTATTTTACGATTTAAGGAGAGACAGAGCTATAGGTATATGTGTGTGATGATTGTGTAAGATATCATACAGACAATTATACACACACATACACACGCACACGTAGGCTCGCCGGATCGTCGGCGCACGTTTGCCCTCGCTGCCCGGCGAACGTCTCCTCGACGTTCCTCGACGTCGCTTTTCCCGACCGCCCCATGTGATCACTTTTAGAAAAATCGTGCTTTCCGCCTGATCTGATCTCTGACGAAGACAGAGGGAGAGACTCGAAAACAGCCGAAATGGAGGGAGCCTCGCGCGCACGGTGTTGTCTCAACACAATTCTCACGATGTATCTCACCATCTCTCCTCTTCTCCCTCTCCCTCCTCTCTCTCTCTCTCTCTCTCTCTCTCTCTCTCTCTCCCTCTCCCTCCCTCCCTCCCTCCCTGTCTCTCTCCCTTTAGCTCGTTTCCCCGTATTTCGTTCCCCATGTCGGCCGTTCGTTTTGATTCTCTCGCCCTCCTGCTTCTCCTTTATGTATTTATTTCACTCATTGTCGATTGACGTTAATAACGTATTGTGATAATGCAACGATATAACACGTGTACACTCACATGTCGATACACGCAACACACACACACACACACATACATGTGGTACCTACGTACTCGTTCATACATACACGTCCACACACATACACACACACACACACACACACACACAGAGAGACTCGGCTCCGCTTCGTCGTAATAGACTGATCAACCAAGCCGACCTGCCAGCGTCGCCCATAGTGCTATGCTGCACTAACTCGGAATCACACTGTTTGAAGAAATCAATAAAAATGTCTTTAATTTATCCGTGGTCTCGTTACCTCCCTCATTCTGCACCCCACATCTTTTTTTTCCCAGCGACAAGTGGGAGAAAAAAATTGTAGAATAGACGTTGCACGAAGGGCATGTAGTATATACATGTGTAATATTAATATAAGCAGACGTGAAATTTGCACGAGTAATTTCTTTTTTTTTACCGGCCGCTATACTATAAACAACTATCATCGTTGATCGAGCGCTAATTACGCGAGAGGACAGCCAACGTTAATTTCGCGTGCACGCCATTCGAGTGACTCTCACCGATAGTGTTTAATTAATCGCCGTGCGCGCGCGCGCGCGCGCGCGCGCCGTTTGACAAAACAATCGCGGCGACTTTGATATTCATCGGACTATTATCGCGCCGCCGGTCTCCATTGTTAACTTCTCCATCTCTTTCTCACTCTCCTCGTACCATTCCTATTCAATCAACGATAAATTAGCGTCCCGTAAGTGCCGCTCTCGCCGGAATTGGCTGCAATTTCTCGCGCTGGTCGAGCAAACTAATTTCGGAGGGCGAAGGGCAGAAATTGGACTGGCGCGTGTATTTTTCCCCCTTCTCTCTCTCTCTCTCTCTCTCTCTCTCTCTCTCTCTCTCTCTCTCTCTCTCTCTCTCTCTCTCTCTCTCTCTCTCTCTCTCTCTCTCTCTCTCTCTCTCTCTCTCTCTCTCTCTCTCTCTCTCTCTCTCTCTCTCTCTCTTCCTTTTTCCGGCGTAAGCGTCAATTCATTTCACGGTAAACGAAGTCACGCAAGGATAACGATAACTCAATTCCCCTCTCCCCTCTCGCACTCGTGTTTCTTTCCTCACGGTCGTCCTTTCTTTCTCTCTCTCTCTCTCTCTCTCTCTCTCGTTCTCTTCTTGTAACCGCACGCGCGCGCATGAACAAATCGGTCGAAAATATACGCGGGCGTTCAATTTACTCGTTTATACAGATGAAAATTACTGAGACGGCAATTTCGCCTTCCGCTCGTTACACACGACGAAGGTGAAATATACTACGGTTGCCGGCCGCATGACGTAGCGCGTATTATAACGAGTTTGACTTATGGTAAGTACGGTAACAGAGAATTTGATACGTATTAAGATTATACGTATCCCCCATTTACGAGCTGATTTATCACCGGCGGCGATTTAATATCCGACAGGAGTAACGATGTTAAAACACTTAAGTCACGATCGTTCTCGCCTGCGTTATCGTCAGCGTGCACTCGAATATGTGCCGCTCGGACGACGTAGCGTAACCCGAGAAAGAGAAAGAGAGAGAGAGAGGGGGAGCGCGCGACCGAACTTATAAATTAGAAAAAAAAAATAAAGAGAAACGCAAAGTGTTATTAGCACAAATTGCACCCTCGCCGTTTCTCGGCGCCGGTAACGCGACGTTCAACTCCCGATTGAGCGTTCGTGCGCAGACTTAATCGAAATTCGCCTCCCGGCACGTTTTGTCACTTTTACGCCGCACAATCAATCCGATCGAACGTATCGTCTCGTACGCTGATGCGTTATACACGCGTGAATATCGGCAAATAATTAATTCCCCAAGTTTAGCCGGATGATGAAGACGCGCTTCCGACCGTGACTCTGCGCGATCTTTTCGCGCGGCTACCAGCGCGCGCGTGCGCATTATCTTCCATTGCTCGCGTTTATCACGTTGATACGTCGTAATTTCACAAAGAGCAGCCCCCCGCCGCCGACTTGGCGGTCCCGCGGTCTCGCGATTCCCTCTCGGTTCGTCGTAAAGTCGGCAATCGGTTTATGCATTTCTCTCTCTCTCTCTCTCTCTCTCTCTCTAGGACGCGCGAGCGCGGCTGCCAAACATCGGGTTCGACGGATCTGCGCGGATGCCGACGACCTCTTCCTTATCTCGGAATTGAGTAATGGCCCCTTCGGCGCCGCTCGCGTGTGGGTCGGTAAACTGCTATAATTCGCCCACGTTGCCGCGCATCCACACTCCCCGTGCTGTTAACATCGGTTCCTTACACGCCCGGCTCGCTGCACCGTATCCCTTTTTCCTGCCGTGTCGCTGATGCGCTCCTTATGCGGTCGCGGCGCTGTTGAACCCTGCGGTTCGCCCCGCTGCAATTATGTAGCGGAACCCACGGCCCCAAAAATTCGACCGGCTCTGTTCTTCCGAAAGCGCCGCGCCGCCCCGCGACCGACGAAGTGCGCGCGTTCCCGCGTGAAAATATCCGCTGTATGCATCCATTCTCTGGTACCTGTTAAACAAATATTTTTCCTCCCTCTTCCTCCGCCGTTTTATCTCTCTTGTGGAAAAGTGGGATTCTTCCGAAGAGCCTCTCCCCCGGAGAGTCCGCTTCTCTGTGGGAGCGAAATGACCGACCCGTCGAATGGGATACAGCACGCTTCTCGTCGAGAAGATCGATTTCAACGAATTCTTCTGTTTTCCTTCTTTTTCTTTCTTCCTTTCTTTCGTTCACGAGGAAGACTCGATTTAGTCCGCTTTAGTGCGCGCGGTCGCGTGTTTTATTAAAGAGGGAAAAAGAAAGCGGAAAATTTCGTTTGAATTATCCACGCCTCGCCGCGAGCGGCTCACATCGCGACGCGCGTACGATTAAAGCTCGTGCGATCTTTCGCTCGTGCCTCCTTTTTCTCTCTTTCTTTCGTCATTGTTCTATAATCAGATAATCAGGAGCGCAAATTCCCGTCGAAAATTATTTTCCCCAGCTGCTCATCTCTCTCTCTCTCTCTCTCCCTCTCTCTCTCTCTCTCTCTCTCTCTCTCTCTCTCTCGGAACAAACGCGCGCGCGGATTCGGGTCACGCCGAGGTCAGACTCTCGGGGTCTCGTGCTGAAATGAATGCTCGTAATCAATGACACCTCATTAGCCGACGCATTGCCTAACAGGCCGCGGCATGCGGTGTCGATTGAATTAGCCGTCGGCACGCTCGTACGTGATGCGCGATCCGCGATCTTACCGCGCACGCAACTTTGCCCCGCGACGCATCGCCACGACGACGCAAACTCCGGGCGCGCGTTGTGATCGATCGCGAGCGGATCGCGAACGTCGCTCTGGCGATGCGCGATTCTCATCTGGCGCTGCTTTTGCTTGCCTTCGTGAAGGCAACTCGCGAAGTTTAGTCGCGGAAAAGGTGGCGAGAGGGGAGACCGCGTGACGCAGGTCGAATGATTCGAGCGGGTCATCAAAGACGACACGCTACGGTCGCTTGTGCCATGTCGTAAATTTCAGCGAACAAGATGACGAGAGCGAAAGAGCTGCGATTCCGGCTGTCTTATGCGCGTTAAAATTGGATTTATCGAATCGGTCTCTCGTCGTGTCTCGTCGCGGGACGTAATGAACTGAGATCGATATCGCTGTTAATTTACACGCGTCGTATGACGCGTCGTTCGTCGAGCTGGTGCTTTGCATTCGAATGTCGCTTACGTGCCGCGGTAAGTAGCGCGAGGTTTTATTGCAGTTTTACATAAGTACCTCTCGTCTCGCGGCTGATAAACGCGAATAAATTGGACGTCGCATCGAGGAGTGCAAGGCGGCGGGGAAATTACGTAAGGACGTGCCGCGCGCGATTCCCACTGGCGGCCCGCTGCGCAAAAGTATACGCGGGGAATCTCGTGCGCTTTGATTTTTGCGACGGGCGTGTAATTATTTTCCGCTCTATCTGCCCGCAGTTCGCCACTGACGCCCATCGACACGGGCCATTAAATTTTTATCGCGCCGGCGTGTGTAATTATACATGATACTTCGCGCCACGTGGCGGCCGCCGTCGCCGCGACGACCGGACATCGAGCGGGAACACATTATTCCCGAAGCTTCTTTCGCCTTTCCTCGCCGAGTGCGCGCTAGCAGCGCGTGAAATACGTCACACTTTCGGCCGCGACTCAATCCCGGCAGCGGTAATGATCTCATTATCGCCGAATCGGGCGGGCCGGCGGCCGTTTTCGACGACGCGCGTCGGCGAGCGACGCGCGCGAATCACGCTCGCAGTTTAATAACCGAAGATAATCCCGAATAATTCGCGCTGTTCAATTCAATTCAAGAATCGTGGGAAATCATTCAAACGCAGTCGTCGATACGCGCGGGAATCTCTCCGTATTGTTAATTCATTCGCGATGTTCGTTCGTTAGGGGACCCCGGATACCTCTTAAATCTCGATTCTTGTTTCAATTCATCTTCGAGCGCGTCACGTTTTTTTCTCAGCGGGGAGGAAGGAGGAGACGCATCGAGCAAGAAAGAGAGAGAGAGAGAGAGAGAGAGAGAAAGGCGGCAGAGGCGGAGGGAGAGAGATCGTTCAAGGATCGTTATACGGAGTCTCGCGGTGCGCTGCAGTTTCTCGCTAATTATGCGACCTGTCATTAAGACGCTCGCGAGACCCGAGGGCATAATGCCGACCCGCCGTTGCACCGTCTCCTGGTCGGCTGTTTTTCATCCTCGGCGTCATAATCACGCACACTTTGTATCGCTGCATTGGCACCTCCGTGTACTCGTTAGTGCTTCTTCGCTCGCTCGTTCGCTCGCGCGCGCGCGCGCGCGAGAGAGAGGGAGAAAGCCAGGCACGTATCTCGACGACGCGTACGCTTAAGTATATTTTAAGAGCCGCGCCGTTTCCAGCCAATTTGCATCTGAATACGTGCGTCATAATGGCCTGAACTTTGCATACGTGACCTTGTCGCGTGTATCACGGCCAGAGTGCGCGAGCCTGAGAGAGCGGCTGTTCGTCGTATCCCGTCTATACGGTCGCTCTTAATTATGACTATTAATGCAGAGCGAGCGCGTCCTCGCCGCCGCCGTCGCTCGACCGACGCAGCTGGAGAATGCACGACGCGCTTTGTAATTTACGAGATCGAAGGTCGCACCGCCATGATCTCTCGGGGATTACTAGCGCCGCTCGCAGTTTTTAATCGCCCTCGATGACGGCTGTTAATGCCGCCGATCACGGATTATTGTATCAGTCGCGGTAGCCCCATGTTATTTTTTTTTTCTTTTTTTTTTAATACGAGCCGACGCGAACTTCGCCGCTCTTCGGGATCTGCGTGGCAGACGAGGGATATTGGTCGTTATAAATATCAGCGGGTTTTGTCGGCTGAAAGATCCGACGCGTGTTGCGTCGTTCGCCCGCTGATCACTCGAACGACGATTTTTACGTTTCACCGATTCGCCGCGCGCGCGCGCGCGCGCATAGTAAATATTCATTGTTGCATTGTCATCCTCATAAAAAATAGCCAAAGAGCGCCGTCATCTGCGTCGCGTCGCTCGGCCTGCACGTCCTTTTTTCCCCGGCCGGACATTACGCGGCCCAATTTTTCGGAATAAATTCGCAGATAAATAAATATGAATTTTTAATTCTGACGGATTGCGGGAGCGCGCTCTCCCGCGTCGTTCCGATAAATATGCTGAACAGTCTAGGCGATATAAATTTGCGCGCGGGAGTAGTTGGTGCGTACGTGTCTTGTGTGTACGCGTGTCTGTGAGCGAGCGCACCGGCAAAAAGGACTCGCGCGGTTAACGAGCGGCAATTACTATAAGAGCGATAAGTGTACGGTGCCCGCGCGAGAGCGGATCTTAAAGCGGCGGTCGCGAAAGAAACTACTTAACCACCGTAAAACAATCGGCGAATGCTGCCGGCCGTTGGCGCGGGTGCGGTTGGGGGAGGGACCGAGGTGAGGAGGCTGGCTTTGAGACGACTTTGCCGCTGCTGTGACACATCTCTCGTCGGTTTCGCCCCTTGCCGGTCAAGTTTCGACGGCGAGTCACTCGCCGCTCGTCGCGGCGAATTAATCGCGTCGTCGCGATTCATGAACGGAGAAGCAACTTGCAGCCGGCGCGGCGCGCGGGCGGAAATTCGCCCGGTAGCGATTTATCGCCGTCGCATCGTAAATCGCGAATTTAACGGGCGCGCGTTTACTCATCGAAATTGCTCGGACGAGGCTGCGCGGCTGCGTGGCTGCGGACGGAAGAATATCGGCGGAGCGTCCGCGCGAAAACTCCTTTTTTTTTCTCAAAGAGCGCGCGCTCTCTCTGTTGTTCACGCGCGGCTTGCAAAAAGCAAACTTTTGCGCAACGAACGTCGAGAAGTTTTTAACGATTCCCCGATGAGCCGTCAAAGCCCGTTTCCGCCCATTTCCGCCGCTCGATGCGCCGTCGGATGCCGCCGGATTAAACGGCTCGGCCACGCCGAACATCGCCCGTTGCGGGAGTTCCACTCTCGTGCACTCTCCGCGACGGGTACCACGCGCGACTTCGGCTGAAATCATACGCCCGATTCCGCAGGAACGCCGCTCTAATAATAATCGTCGCGATAAGACGCGCTCTCCCCGACAATTTCGTATTTTCCGACTTGCCGAGCGTGTCGTGCCGAGCTGCGCTCGCACTCGTTTCCGCGGCTCACAGCCGGAGGTGGTGCTTCGGCCGGTGCCTCATGGCGCGTTACGCTCACGGTGTATAATCTACATCCCCGGTACATTAGCGTATTATCGAAAACACGATAGCACGCGCAGCGTTTAGTCTGTTATAATTGCGCCCGGCGTCCGTATTAGCCCGAGGAGTGCCGGGCGTGCAAACCGGGCTTAACCGCCGCGGAATCGTATTCGGCATTAAGCGGCTTAAACGCCTCGTCTAACCGTCGCGATTCCGTTGGCGGACGGTAAAGGGACGGAAGGGAGGGAGGGGGGAGGGGGCGACTACGAGGACGCTCTTAGGCGTTTGAGGTCTTCCGGCCGGCCACTTTCGTCGAGGCTCCGTGCCTACGCTCGATCGCGATTTCTCAGGCTGACTTACGTCTTAATACTTCGCCGAGCATACAAGCTGTCCGATAGAGTCAGGAGAGAGAGAGAGAGAGAGAGAGAGGGGGAGAGGCGCGTGTACGGCAACACGCGCGCGCGCGCGCGCGCGCGTGCGCACAGTAAAAACGAAACGTTATCAGGCGACGATGGGCGTCGTTGACGTCGCGCCGCGCTTATGCCGCCTGTGTTATCGCGTTACCGTGTCGGCGGTATGTTACTCGACACGTGAATCATCTCGAGGGGACGGAAACCGTCGTTGTCGCCGTCGCCGTCATCGCCAGCCACTTGAAACATTTATTCACCGTATTACACCCACCCGTCGATCGGTGCGAAATTCGCGAAGGTAGCGGCGCGCTCTTTGAAGACGCAGCGACGCGCGCGATCCTTGCCATATATCGATCGTTTCCCACAAGTGACTGGACGAAACTCGCGGGTCGTGCTGTGTCTTAAGGCTCGTCTACATTAGCTGTAAGAGGTAAGGCTGTGTAAGGTTGCGAGACACGAAATGAAATATTTTCATTCGCTGACAGCTTACCTTACAGCCTTACAGCCTTACTCTTACTTAGCTATTGTAGACGAGCCTTTAGAGAGACCGTAGATGGTAGTAGGACCTTGGATATTTGAAACACGAGGACTGTACGTTTTTCTGCTTCGTGCTAAAACACACACCACGGGCAACGCTTCTCACACGTGCCGAGCGGAAGCTCGGCGGGCACGCACACGCTCATGTTGCGTACAGCGGATACATTAATATGCATTACGTAACAGACGTATCGTCGTACCTCCTCCGCGACACGTCCCTCGCGTTTATGCGCAGAAGCGATAAAAGCCGGGATTAGCATAAGATCGCTGTACTCGCGACATTCGATGCGTCACACTCGGCTGACACGCGGCTAGCGCCCGACGACAACGGTCCCGCTACATTGTTGCGAGCGCCATAAAATCCATTTGACTCGTCGCGAGCCTTTGTCGCGCGCCCGCACCTACGTCTCCGTTACTTTTCGCGATATCTCTCAATGGTTATCAGCGGGGATTATACCCGCTCAACACTTCCGCGCCGCTTTTCCCAAGCGCCGGTAGCGCGAGGAGGTGAGAGAGAGAGAGAGAGAGAGAGAGAGAGAGACAGAGGGAGAAAGCGAAAAAACGAGAGAAGGTACAAGGAGAAAGAGAGAAAAGAGGGAGAAAGACAGAGAGAGAGAGAGAGAGAGAGAGAGAGTGAGAGGGAGAGAGCCGGTGCACGACGTCGGTAGTCGGCGCGCAACCTTGCGCATTAATCGCCGCCATTGTCGGTGCCGAAGTCGCGGCTTTTCAGCCTCGCGACTTAGCGGTCCCGCCTGCAACATGCTGCAAAACGCGCGCGCGAGCGCGAATCGTCCCGCGCTCTCTCGCACGGGACACCCGCGGGGTTGAATTTACGGTTCTACCCGCGGCTGCGGTCGCGCGTATATATCTTCCTTAATACAAGGTAGCAGCGAAATTAACGGCGACCGCGCGGACTTTATGATCGCCGATATCTCTCGCCGCGCCGCCGCGCGCGCGGCCTCTTAATTCCTTTCCGATATCGCGCGCCGGCGTTTATTTCGCTTTTGTGCGTGACGCACGGTCGCCTGTGACTCGCGGCTTACGCTTCTCGTAACCCATCGATTACACGTCGTCCCGTCCCGCGAGAGATTGTTCCTTATCTACGCGGAAAACCAGAGGGAGAAAAGGAGCGAGAGTGTGTGTGTGTGTGCGCGCGTATACGCGATGTAGCTGCGTGGCAAGTTGCAGGCGATCGAATCCACGCCGGCTGCCTATTAGTTGCTCATCGGTGTTGCCCTTTGAAATGCTACCTGGTGCGCGCGAGGTATTTTACGTGTCGATTTATAATCCCGCGATTCAGCCGGGGTCTCGCGCGGAAAAGCACGCCCGCCGAGGGTAGGTCGCGCGGAGTCATCTCCGCGTAGTCGGATACGAGGACGTTGAATTATCGACGAGTAAGGACGAGTAACTGTCGATGCGTTCGTGAAAAGTGTCTGCTGCTTCTTTATTAAGAATATAGAAGGTTCATCTCTCGAGGGACACAGAACGTTACGCGAGCTTTTGCAAATTGAGAAAGCCTGCTTTGGGAAATTGCTCCGCGCAACCCCCGTTAATATCCACGAGTTTGATCGACGTGTGTGCTCGAAATCTTGGCCGAGCACAAACCGATCGGATTGACGAGTTTTTGCGGCAGTCGCCGAGCAACTGCCTCTTCTGCTGCAAAAACGCAGCCAATTTCTCCGTCTTCGTTGCTGCGAAGTGAGATAATATCGCGGGAGAAATATTGTGTCAGGCAACGATTGCTTCAATGAGGTCCCAAGAGTGCGCGATTATGTTTCTTCCCGGCGAGCGAGCGCTGAAAGTTCCGAGTTCCTCGGCGGAATCTCTCTCGTTCGTGGCGACTCACGGCGCGACTCGCCGGCGACGCGGTTGCGAGGGGCTCGCTCGCGCGCGATGACGTGCGCGTCGTCGTTTTCCCGGATCCGTTCTTCCCGCTATTCCCGGCTGGAACGGCCTTTCGTGGCATCCGCGTGAGGAATGTAACGGACGCGGCGCGGCGGCGCGGAATCGGGAAATCGCCGATGGTTTTCGATACGACGACCCCGCGGAGGTGAGGTGCCTGCTGAATTATGAAGCCGCGGACGCGCCGCAACGCGGTCCGATTACATGCCGAGAATGCGCATCTCGAAACGCGTGCGCTCGGCGAAACGTAAAGCCGTCATTGCGTCGCGATTTCCGGCAAGTATCGACGGTGCGTTATTCCGCCTCCGCCTCCGCCTCCGCCGCCGTCGCCGCCGCGGCTGTTGACGCCGGAGCTTCTTCGGCGCGTGTTAATCGTTCCCGCTTCTCTGCGAGATTGATCATAAAAGTAAAAAGACACGCGCGCACACACGCACATATATACGTGCATGCACTCGCACACACGCACACACACACACACACACACACACACACACACACGCTACCGGGCAGCTTTTACGCGGTGCGCTGGCTCGTCGCTGTTTTATTACGTATAGGCACTCTATCGTATATCACTTTTATATGCGTCGCTGCATATCTATTTCCCCCGTATACGTGTGTTGTCGAAGCGTACGGTGATATAATCGATTCGCGAAGGTCGGCCACGGCTATCCGAGTAATAAAATCGTCCTTGTTTTTCGTTTATTTCTCGTAACTGCCGGTGTCCCATATTTCGCGAAGGCTCGCGTTTTACATTGTAAATACGCTCTCCGTTCTCCCTCTTTCTTCCTCCTGCCTCTCTCTCTCTCTCTCTCTCTCTCTCTCTCTCTCTCTCTCTCTCGCTCTCTCTGTCTTTTCCTGTCCTTTTTTCTTTCGCTTTTCCGATACGGCGGGAAAAATTGACTGTAAACTCGTCGCAACTAGACGAGGACGCACGCTGCTCTTGGGACCACTGGCCGACCGCCGCCGACCGGCCTCCGATTCGGGGACACCGTGTATATAATCGATTGACTATAGGAAACCCGCGCGCGTTCTCTCGGGCTCCTCGCGATGTAAACTCGCGCAAACAAATATTTCCAAACGTCGACCATTTCGGCTACGGGAAACGAGATAACGCGAAAATGAATAGCGCACAATTCGAAGGATTAATCCGAGCGTTTGGATTTGCGAGGGCGGGCGGCGGGAGAGAAGCACCTACCTACCTCTCTCTCCCTCTCTCTCCCTCTCTCTCTCTCTCGCTCTCTCTCCCTCTCTCTCGTGATTCTGTCGAAACAACACCGGCCGGAGAATATCGCCGGGCAATATCGTGGGAAATGTCGGCAATGCCGACTACGGAGGGGTTAGGTTGGGTTCATTCGTAACGACCACTCCCATTTGATCAAATTTTAATTCCGCTCGTGTCTGCTTAGCATAAGCGCAACGGCTATGCTTACACAATATCGCCGCTTTAGAGAGAGACTCGGCCTGATATTCATCTCGTTTACCCGACGATCTCCAGATTACCAATCCACTCAGTGCGCATTGTTTGCCGCTGCAGCGGCAACCAACAAGTCGCATTATGGGGATGTTGCCGGTACAGTTTGATATAGACGTCGTCGTCACGGACGGATACGCGTGCCATCCGCCGTCCCCTCCCCTCGAGCGGTTGCTACCGTTAATCTCACGACGAATGCAAAATCGATTTTACCTCGGCGAAAATTTCACGAGGGAGCTTGTTACGGAGCTGCAGAGCTCGCCTCCCTCTCTCGCCCTCTCGTAACCCTTCTCATAATGAATCGCCGGGGAGGATTATCCTTCGATTCAGTCGGTCGTTTCTTTCATTTTTCACGGAAAAAGGAATCGTACTCGACTCGCAGAGAGACTCCCTGAAAATTCTCCCAAAATGCAATTTGCGCTTGAAATAAACGCGGCGAAGACAACGCGCTTCATTCTCGAGGCCTCGGGAAATCCTCGCCTTGATCGCTCGCATCGACGAGTCGCGCCGTCGCGAATCGCGAATAACTGTTGCGCGAGCGCACTCGTCGGTGAAAGAACGCGAGAGGGAAAGAGCAGGCAGACTATAGCAGCGGCAGCAGCAGCGGCGGCGTGCAGCCAGCGGGCGAGCGAGAGGTGAGGGTGAGGGAAGTGAAGGGATGGATAGATCAGCGAGCTAATTAAATCGTGAGGTCGCGGCAGGAGTTTAGACGTGTGGGCGCATTGCAGCGCGGATTCTTGGCTCCACCTCGGCGGCGGCGGCGGCGGCGGCGGCGGCAAGTGCGGCTCGTTTAACAGCGGTGGCGACGGTGTATATACGAGAGAAAGCTGGTGCGCGCCGGCGGCTTCGCGAGAAACAAGGGGGAGGAGCGCGCGAAGAACCGAGAGACGGAAATCGCGGTAAACGCGAAAAGACGGAGGAAACGGCGAGCGTGCGCGAAGAGAAACGCTCATGAGAGGAAACTATAATCGAGCGTGATGATGTGTAAATGCACGAGCACTAGCAGAGCACGAGGGAGAAGGAGGGAGCGAGACGAAGAGAATATTAGGCCGCGGCAGAACGCGCGCGCGCGCGCGCGCACGCGAGGAGGCGATCGAGCGGCTTAATTGGGTGGTGGGTGTGAGTCATAATCCGCCAAGTGGATTCAGATTCACATCCGGTGATCGCGTGTCCGGACACACGCGAAATTGCTAATTAGATCGCGACTGAGTCGCCATTTCCTTCCAAAGTAATCGACCCGGCTCTCCCATTCGCGCCCACAAGCTTGTTGATGCAGGTAGCCATCGCGCGTAAAGTATGTTAAATACGCTCGTCGTCGTAATCTTCATCTTCGTCGTCGTCTTCGTCTTCGTCGTCGTCGTCGTCGTTGAACACCCGCCACCATCGTATTATGGTACTTGCGTCTATTACATTCTCGTCATTAGCGGACGTTCCTCCTTTCAGCGGTTCCGCCTTCTCGCGTAATACAGGCCGCGCAAGAACCGCCGTCGCCCTTATTTTAACGACGGACCCCGCGGAATCTGTTTCTTCCGTCCGGCGAGGGAGCAAGAAGCGCTTCGGGATAAGAGATTGAAAGCGGGAGCTTCTTGCGCTGCCGAGCAGCGCGCGCGCGCGCGATTAAATACACCGCAAGACGTTTTGTCTCGCGCAAGAGATGTTCAGTCTCTCGACCGACCGATTCTTTGCAGGCACTTTGCCTGCGCGGGATAAAATTGCGCCGCCCTGCGTATCTGTCGATACGCTCTCGACGCTGACAATCGCGCGGCGATGTAACTTGAGACGTCGGTCGGCGGACGTTGGCGCTGCTAATGAAAGCGGGAGGCCGCAGCTCCTGGGACATCCTGTATCGCAGCGACATTATCGCGCAAGCAACCACGTTGACTTTGCGCTAGTCGCGTCTCGGCCTCGGGGACCAGAGCGGCGCAATTTGAATGCAGATTATCGTGCATTATCTAGGCCATTATGCCTCGTATCGTCGTCGCGTACATTTTTCCGGGAACATTAAAAGCGGCCATTATGTCTGCGCGAGGTACAAACGAGGGTAACGATCCGGCACCGGTCTCGTGATTATTACGGTCCTCGACGGGGAGAGACGATTCCTTTCGACTCGATCGTTCGCTCGCTCGCTCGCTTGCGAGGCCGAAACGCGCGTCGTAATTAAATTTCAGCTTGGCGTCCTCGTAAATTCAGACACCCCGTTATAACGAAGGGCGGCGGCTACAGCAACGGAGAGCACACGTATTTCCTGTGAAAATAGCGCCGCGCGCGCGGGATAAACCGTTGTTTACCGAGCGCCAAAAAATTAATAAGCGAAGCCCCGGCTACGATCGCGGCTACGGGGCGGTGAAGAGCGTTTTCACATGAAGAGGGAAAAAATCGCACTTTCTCCGCGGGAAATCTCTCTCTCTCTCGTTGGGTAAACCGCGGCAGCGACGGTTCTTCATTGGTCAATGCGACGGCGTTGTGTAAACAGCACGGCACACCGAGGGATTAGAATCTACTTCGGGAAGAATGCGTGGGTGACACGTGTTGTCAGGCACTTTCCTCCCGCCTCCGTGGAGACGCGAGATGAAGCTCGTGGTACGGCACGAGCGATTTCACGGAAGCTGACTCTGCGATTTTCCGTCCAACGAGCGAAACGCGCGCGCTCGTTCGAGAAATCTTCCGAGGGAACTTGCGGACGTCGTCTTCGTCGTTGCGAGCCGCGACGAAGACGACGCGAGACGCCGGGCGCACGCGGTGCGCCAACGCGACCGCCTGCGTTCCTCCGCGAAGTCGCGAAGACGACACGGTCAAAGGCTGATCGTTATCGCCCGGCTATCCGGGAAGCGCGCTCGCGGGAATTGCCGAGAGAGGACATTCTCTCTTCGCGCGACGCTAGTCCTGAATCCGGCCCACGCGTGTTCTGATTCTAGCACGCATCCCGCCGCGAACACACGCGCGTAAATCCGCGCGCACTTGCTCGGCTGACGCGAGCGCGCGCGGACTCGTCGCACTCGTTCGCCCATCTCGCGCCGACATCCTTCTTCGGCTTCTCGCCGCGATAACGCGCCGCGCTAGCACGTCTCACGGGACACTTTTAACGTCACCGATACCGCGGCCGGTTATCGCGTGCGGCTCTTCGTCTTCTCGTCGTCGTCTCTCTTCTACTTCCCTTCCCGTTTCATTTCTTCGCGAGCGCACGCTCGAGCTACTTACCTGAGCGCGCGTCTTCTTCTTCTTCCTTCTTCGGAAATTCTACCGGTGCATTTTATCGCGCAGCGTCCGCAACCGTGAGACGACGCTAATCGCCGAGTAATGAAAAGACTGGCTGATTTGATCAAAACGAGAGACTGATCGTTTTAGATTTCCTGCCAGCGCGCACTTCGATTTACTCGCGTCACGACGGATATGCGCGAATCTTGCCATCCGCGAGTGAGCAAGTGCACTCTCTTTTTACGCATGTCGCTATTTTATCGTCGGGACTTGTAACCGAGTAAATAACTCTACGGACAAGTTGCGCGATGAAGCGAGCGACAAGCGGCGCGGCAGGAGGAAGGGTCGCGTCGAAGAATGAACTTTGCAAAACGCGCCTCTCGTCCGCGCGATACGAGAGAGCGACAAATGAAGCGCGCGCCCGCGCGCGCGGCACAACACTCGCCTTTCATTCGAGCCGATTGAGCGCGAACGATGATTGCGTATCGACGCAATAACCGCGGGATTCGAGACAATGAAATCCCTGTGCCGAGTGGCGGCGGGAAGGTAAACGCGCCGTTGCGAAAAGCCGCGTTACGTAACCGTTATATCCGCAGCTCTCCCGCGGAGATACTCCCGCCGCCGCCGCCGCCGCCGCCGCCGCCGCCGCGCCGTGTCCGAGTCGTAACTCGCTCCGCAAATAATTTCGCTTTCTCCCGCCGCGGCCGCTTCACGGTGATTCATCAGCCGCGCACTTGTTATTACGGAAACGCGCCTTTCGAGTTAACAAAATTATTTCTACCTCGTCGGCCTCGTCGCCGCGGGAGCGAGAGCGGGAAATGTGAAAAACGAGCCCGTCCCCTGTCCGGCGCGTCCACTGTCGCCTGCCGGCCGGCCGGGAAAACCGGCAAAACCTGTGGAATTCTCGGGCAGCTACTTTCTTTCCCTCCACTTTTCGAGCGGATGCTCGCCGCTTTCGCAGACAGGATAATTGATCGGGTAGGGCGAAGGTGAGGGAGTAAGGTACGTCTGCGCGATTCGCGTTCCCTCTCTCTCTCTCTCTCTCTCTCTCTCTCTCTCTCTCTCTCTCTATTGCTCGCGCAGAGACGCGAAACAAATGTTAAGTTATTCCGGCCGGACCGGCACGCTACTTTATTCGAGGCGCGTGCCTTCGTCGACGCCGAGGATTTAATTCTTGCTCTTCGCATGACGCACGTGCGCCGCGCGGGGACAGATTTATTATATGGCCGCGCGGACGAACGCGCGGATGGCGAGACGCGATTGCTCCTCTTATCAATTTGTTGCCCCCTCCCCCCCCCATCGTCGGCCGAATCACCGCACGAATTCAAGGCCGCGCGCCGCTCTTCCTCATTCTCGACTCGCGAGTCGCGTAATAGCGTCTCTCCCGTATCATCGTTTCGGACTCGGTGGTATCGTTGCATCCGCGACTGGGCAACGACGCCGTTGAAGTCGCGATCTTGCCGAAAAGGAGGGTCCGCGTTAATCCGTCCAGCCGAAGTGACGTGCTCTCGATGAGGTGGATGCACGAGGGGGGGGGGGGAGCCGCCTTTGTGTCATTGGCTTTCCACGTGTGCGACTGGCCGCTCGCCGGCGAGAAAGCATTATACTTTAAGTACGCTAATGCCCCGGGCTCATGTTTTATTCAGGCGAGCGCGTCCGCAAAAAGAAAGAAATGTTAAATGCGCACGCAGATAGATAGGATTATTTATTATTCGTGCCACGGTGTATATCGGCTCGCTCAATCGGACAATGTCTACACACTCGTCGATCGCGCGCGGCGTTTAATAACGAGTAATCGCGATATGGCGCTGCGGTATTCGCCGTCGGACGGAGATAACGATGCATTGCTGCAATAACGTCTGAACGGGGCTCAGAGCGTCGCGGGCTCTCTCTCTCTCGCGCGCGCGCGCGCGCGCGATCCTCCGAGCGGAGGCGCGCGATTCCTCGCCGCGTACTAGTGCGTACACTATCTCCTCCCGTCCTCGTAACTTCGCGACGCACGATGTTCGTGCCTGCGAGTGTTGATCGCGAGAAAGGAACGTAACGTCCGTCGGGAGATGTTTCTGATTTCGAATCAGCGGGAGCACCTCCGCCTCGATAATCGGCGAGTGTTCGCTGATTTTTCGCGCGGGCACGCCTGCTTCGCTGCGTCGTTGCGTCGTCGCGTCGTCTTACGTCTCGATAATTTCAGACCGGTCAGACTTGACTTGACGAAGTTGCCCGCGCTGCCGGACAAACGGCGCGTGCTGATTTTCGAAATTTACTCACACTACCCCTGCTCTGATCGCGAGTGATCAGCAGCTGCTCGACGACTCCGCGGACCGACCGTCCGACGCGGCCGGCGGGAAATTTCAGGAGGGCGAAGAGCACCGCACGGTAACGCGAGCGCCATGATTTACTCCCTCGCGCCCGAGTATAAGTTCCTCGTCTGCCGCCCTAACACCGCCGGCAGACGCGGTAAAGCACCGAGCTTTACGCCGCGCCGCTTCCCAAAGCTCCCCCGGCGTTCTTCGTTGTAATTCTTCGCCGTTGCTCCAAAAAACTCCACTTTAATTAATCCTACCCTGCCTCTCCCTCTCTCTCTCTCTCTCTCTCTCTCTCTCTCTCTCTCTCTCTTTCGCGCGCGCTCTCCCCCTCGATCGTGCCACACACGCGCATCCTCGTGCGGAATTCGAATTCATCCCCCCCCCCCGTCCCCCCGCGCGGCTGTTTCTTTGCGCGTTACGCCACGCGAACGGATACACATTTCACCGCGAGCTGCGCGGGTCGCGCGCTCTGGAGATTAAAAATTTCATTTCCCGGGAAATACGACTTCGGTCTTCGAGGAATCCGCTTCTCGATTCGTCGCACACGGTCGATGCCGCGCTCGCACTTGCTCTCCCGGGCAACGAGGCCGCGTTTATGGAACACCACAATTGAAACCGGCAAGCGGCAGGATGTTGAAAGCCAAGTTACACGCGCATCGACGATCAGCTGTGTAACAAACTGCGCGAAGGAAACAAACGTTGTGCGCCGCGCGCGTTTTCGATCCGCCGCGATCGGGGATCGAACTGTGCCGAGTCGTCGGCGATTTTTCCCAGTCTTCCCTCTCTCTCTCTCTCTCTCTCTCTCTCTCTCTCTCTCTCTCTCTCTCTCTCTTTCTCTCTGCCTCGAGCCCGCTCTTTCACAGTCCTCGCCAATATCTCTTTCTCCGTTTTTTTCGTTTTTCCGCCCCTCTCGAGCGGCGGCGGCGGCCCATCCCGTGTCTCTCGCGCGTATTCGCGCCGTTGTTTAACGGCGTTGTCTCGCGACAACGTGGCGCGGCTTCGTGTTCGGTAAATAATTCGCTCGGGCAAATTACGGCTCGAGAGCCGGGCTTTATATGCGCGATAACGCATTCGCGCGACGCGTGAAGCGCGCCGCGCATTATGCACCGCGCCCTCGCGCGGTTCTGTGCACTCTCGCCGCATTATCAGCCGCGCGACTGCATCGCGCGCCTGTCGGCGTCGCCGGCGTCCATTCTCTCGCGCGCGCGCGCGTTCGTCGCGTATCGCGCGCAATCACCTTCGTTTCATTACCGTCCCATTCAGCGACAATTTCGTGTTTCATCGCCGATGCCGGCCGACCAATCCAATCCGCTTTAACAGGCGATGAATTCCTTGATCAGCGGAAGGGACGAGAGCAAAGGGGAGCCGGAGGGGCCAGGGGGAGGCGAGAGAGGAGCGCGTTCTCGCAGGCTGTCGACTTTTCGCGCGGGACGCGGGGAGAAGAGCGCTTCAGACTAAAATACGCCACTTCAATCGTCCGGTCGCTGCGACGGTGTCGTGTAATGGCACGACGGATAATTCTCGGAGAGAATGAGAGAGGGGGAGAACGAGTTGCGTTTATTTCTGTTTTAGGTTGCTCTCTCTCTCTCTCTCTCTCTCTCTCTCTCCCCCCCCCTTTCTTTCAAGGAAAAACAATGATTAAAGAGTTTAATGCGAAAGCTTTCCTCTTCGCCTTCTCGAGCGAGAGAGAATGATCTTTGAGGGATTACCGGGCGAAATTCTCTACGACGTTATTTATACACCGGAAATTGACTATTTACTTTCCGACATTCCGTTAACGACTACAGCGACGAGGGAACGAGAGAGGCTACATACGCACACACGTTGCGTTGCACGACACTATCGCCAATTATCCTGGCTGAATAAATCGCGATTTCGTCTTCGCGTCGCCATTTTCGTTACCGCGGCAGGTCAGGATGAGCAAAATGGTAGTCGCTAAAATATTCTGTTCGTATATTTAAATGAGAGCATTCACACTACTCGGTCCGGTTTGCCGCCGCTGACACGACCTGTCCCAACCCTGCCGCGGTGTGATATGAATGCTCTCATTTAAATATACGGATGGAATATTTTATCGCGGTGATCTTGCGCGATCGTGACCTGAACGCGCGTGCGTCTGAACGGCCGAACCTCTTTCGTGACCATGTCCGACCGCGTTTCCGGATAATGACGCCCGCGCGAAAGTGTGTGCAACAAATATATACGTACGATTTCAGCTCGGTGTTTCAGCGCAAACGTACCGCGCTATTGGTACCGTCTATTCATCGGGAAGTAAGAAAGAGAGAGGGGAAAGAGAGAGAGAACAGTACACAGAGAGAGAGAGAGAGAGAGAGAGAGAGAGAAACGCCGGAAAAAGATTTTCCGGCTTTCCAGTAGTCGCGAACCCGAGTTCCATTTCGCGATGATTAAACTTTTTCATGGTTAATCTTTTAAGTTGAACAGCCACTCAGTCGCGACTGGCGACATTGATCAATTTTTGCGAAATAACAGCGACCGGCATGCGTGCGCGCGCGCGCGCGTTTCGACGGCAGCCAAAGAGCGGTATTGGATATCAGAGTAACGACAAAATTGATTTGCAAATGACAGTAACGTAATCGCGAGGAAATTGCTTTCACGGAAAAATCCATAATGGCTCCGCGAGGTATCTCCGGGTAATACTCTGAAAATAGTGCAGGCTATCTATTCGCGTGTAGTTCGCAGGAAATGTAAATACACGACTAGTAAATAGCTGGCAGTATCTATAAATATCCCTTGCGTCCATATTCCATCTTCCAGCTAACGACTTTCCTCCCTGGAAACGCTCGGCAAATACGCAACGTGCACGTGCACAAGTTGGATAAAACTTCGCCGCAAAGCTTCACCGCCGCCGCGGCCGCGCGCGCGCGCTGCATCCCGCTAAAGGCTCTGTATCCGTTTTATAATTAATGAAAAACGGCTTTGATAACTCTGATCAATTTCAACCGCCGCCGTCTTACTACCGCGAGCTCTCGCTCGCGAGAAGACGTTCTCCTCGATTAGATCTCGTCGATCATCGCGATACCTACGCGACGCGCGTGAAATTACATTTTCAATTTGCAAATGGGATTTACCTCGAACTTGCACGCGTCGTGGATTGTGGAGATAGCGCAAATTGCCCGGGCAAAATCGCCAATTCCGAAGCACCCCGTGCGATAACAACACTGAAGCTGAAGCTGATATCTGACGGTCTCTGACCTCTGACGGGCCTGAAATCAAGAACTCGCACTTGCCCGACTAACTTCAGCCGCAGTCGGGACTCCGGCAACCCTTCCGGTCTCGCCCGAAAACGGTTACTCGATTACGCTCGGTCACGGCAGCCACTTGGAGCCCTTTAATCCGAACTCGTGTACGCAATCTGACCCCCTTTAACCACCATTGTCGCTTTACGTCTCCCTCCCTCCCTCCCTCCCTCGGATACCGGCTAGCTTTTGCCACGGCGCGCGGATGCGAGCGTCCCCGCACTCCTCACCTACACGTTCACGACGTGTATCGTTACCGCGAGAAACGGATAATGAAACGAATAACGAGCAATAAATACGATAAGACGCGCGCCAAGTGGCAAAAGGAGGCAGCGATGGAGGGCGGAAGGAGCGGAGGAGCGAGCCACTCGATTTTGCGAACGCGCCGAGCTATCGGACACGTACGTTGCGTACTTATCAACGAGATCCATTAATCTACGTTCCGCGATGAGCCGTCATAGATCACGCGCTCGTCGGACGGAAGGAAAGAAAGACGGAGACAGACAGAGATAGATAGAGATGGAGAAAGAGAGAGGCGGTGAGCGGGGAGGAGGAGGAGGAGGAGGAGGAGAGCTTCTCTAGCGTCCGTTCCGCGTCTTCTAATAATCCCGGCTTCCGGTGGGGAACCAAGAATCTATTACCACGTGTGTAGACTGCTTTATTTGCACGCACAACGTTGAACGATCGGCAGAGCCAACTTCGCGCGCGAGCGTTTCCGGCAGAGGCGCGAGATTTCCGGCCGAGCGAGGTCGAAGGTGGTCAGCCAGCCGGCGCGCGCGCGCGCGCGCGGACTCTCGCGCGCTCTCCTCGCCGAGGCGGCAAATTAAACGCGACTCGCGGCCAGTACGCTCTCCCACCGTTTTAATTGCCCCGATCACGCGCTTTATCTACGCAACCCCCGCTGAAAGCAGTTTCATTTCGTTTGTACGTCGTTTTGCGTGCGTATGGACGAGCGTTTTCGACGAGCGTTAACCGCTTAATAATATACTTTTCGCACGTACGCGGGCGCGGATTATTTGTTCCACGTGTGTACGCGCTGCGCCCCGCGGGAGGCAGGTGTTGTGCGTGTGTGTGTGTGTGTGTGTGTTCGTGTGGGTCCTCGGGATCTTTGGTTGCGAAACGCGAGGTAAGAGAGAGAGAAGCTTGCGTCTCGAGGAATTAAATAATACAGTAAATCCCGGCATTCGGGGATTGAAGCTACGCCGTGAATTCTGCAGGACGCTCGTCGTCGCACATTTACAGTCGCTGAAAGATGCAGAGACTGGCGCGCGGAAACGACGACAGAGAGAATGAGAGAGATAAAGAGAAAGAGAGAGAGAGAGTGGGGGAGGAAGAGAGAGAGAGGGACAGAGAGAGAGAGAGAGAGAGAGAGAGAGAGAGAGAGAGAGAGAGAGAGAGATCGTCGGCCGGCAGCGGCGGTGGGACGAATGATCGAATTGACGTAGGTTGACGCTATCGAATACCGTAGATCAATGTCGATGTGCGAGATGCGACTCGCGTCACCGGCCACGTTATCGCGTTCATTACGCGTGTTCGCGGATTACGAGCGGCAATGCGGCCGGCTCGGCCGTGCCGCCGCAGTCCCGGACGTGTCTATCAATATCGATTATAACAGTTTTTATCCGCGCGACGTGATTTGCATGCATTAACGCGCGGTGTGCGCGTCGTTCGGCCACGCCGCCGATAAATGCGTGCACGTACGCACCTGCCGCCGCCGGTGAGCGATAAGGATCGCCGGTTACGACGGGAAGACGCAGCAATCAGTGCCGATACTTATATCGATATCGGTCCATTAATGCGGGCGTATTATCGCTGTCGCGCTTTACGGCTTGCGCGCCAACGCGAGCGCGAACGCGTTTACGCGCAAAGCCGGGACTCCCCGGCCGCGCCGATCTTCGCCGCGTAATCGACGATCGCGGTCGTGAAAGAGAGAGAAAGAGAGATAGATAGAGAGAGAGAGAGAGAGAGAGAGAGAGAGAGAGAGAGAGAGAGAGAGAGAGAGAGAGAGAGAGAGAGAGAGAGAGAGAGAGAGAAAGAGAGTGGAAAACGTCGTCGTCGGCGAGATTGATCGCGCTCGGAACGGAGCGAGCACGTTGAACCCGGCGAGCACGGTATTTTCGTCGCGGTGACATCCGCCGAATTTTCCCCGACGTGTTTTTCTAATCGCTCGCACGCGCGATGCCGCGGCGGCTTCGCAAGAATCGCAAGCTGCATTCAAAGCGAGATATTGAATTCGGCGGACTAATTGACGGATTTTTCCGATATGTTTTTCTCATTCATGCGAATGTCCTAATTGGAATCCCGAAGAATTTGTTCGTTAGAATCTCTTTCTCTGCCCCTCTCTCGTTCTCTCTTTCCCTTTTTTCGCGGGACGTCGGTGCGGGTGCGTTAAAAAAATCCGGCGCGTCGACGTGGCGAATATCGCGAATCAGAGCGGGACAAAGGCGGGCGCAAACGAGCGCGCGCCTGCGTACACGCCGGTCGTCGCGATGCAAATATTGGGCATTTATATGCTAATAATTCGGTATCTCGTTACGCTGGCTTTGTTGCATTATCGTCCGCCGATAGTTATTACGTCCGGAGCAGTTAGCCGTGAAATTTAAGCGAACGCTCGCGATTTCCGTCTCACGGCCGAATTCGCGATCGAGCGCCGATGTGCATTATCCTCGTCTCCGGCCGCTTCAACCCTGTCCGCCCGTCGCAAAGAGGAGAAGAAAGGAGCAGCGGAGGTATCGCGCGTCAAGAGGATGGAAAACTACGCTCTTTCTACAACGATCGATACGAGAGAATTCGCGCTCTCGGGACTCCGGGCTCCGTAATAAAATTAATGGAGCGTGGCGAGCGTCGCGAGAGGAGCAGGACATTCTCTCTTATATCCTCCTATCCTTTTCTCTCTCTCTCTCTCTCTCTCTCTCTCTCTCTCTCTCTCTCTCTGTCACACACACTTCCTCCTCCTTCCTTTGGCAGCGAGCGACTTCTGCTTAAGCAATTCCACGCTTCGATTTCCACGCCGTGTGCTCGCTGTGTACGCGTACGAACATACAGAGTGTCCCGGCGGTTGTACAGGTTGCGTGGAAAGTTCGCGGAGCGAAACTGAAATAAAGAATACCAAATTCTAAAAATGATTTTGTTCCTCAATATAGTCTCCATTAACTTCAATACACTCGGCCCAGTGGCTCTCCAATAATTTTATTCCATCGCGGAAGTGCGTTTCTGGAAGGTCTGCGAAATATGCCTGCTACGGCTGCTATAGCTTCTTCATTCGACAGAAAATGCTTTCCACAGAGGAATTGTTTCGGGTTTCGGAACAGACAGAAGTCGCTGGGTGCCAAATCTGGCGAATACGGCGGATGATCAAGCAATTTGTGCTTCAATTCATTGAATTTAGACATTGACAAAACACTTTTGCGAGCAGGTGCGTTGTCTTGGTGGAAAATGATTTGTTTGTGCTGCAAACCAGGCCTTTTCTCACGAATTTTTGCGTCCAATTGATCCGAAAGGTTACAATAATATTCACAGTTTATTGTTTTACCTTTTTCCAGATAGTCAATTAACAAAATCCCTTTAGCATCCCATAAAACTGATGCCAAAACCTTTTTCGCCGATCTTTCATGCTTCGTTTGCTTTGTAGCTGAACATCCAGCTTCAGTCCACTGTAAACGTTCCTGTTTCGATTTAGGATCATGGTGATAGATCCAAGTCTCACCCATAGTTATAAAACGACGCACAAAATCGGTTTCATTCTTCTTAAAACGATCCAAATGACGCTGCGAAATTTGCTTTCGAGCGAGTTCTTGTTGAATCGTTAACGTATGCGGCACCACTTAGACAAGCACCTTTTTCATTTGTAATTCTTTATGCAAAATATGCCGTACCCGTTCATCTGAAATGCCTATGGTCACACTTGGATCTTCAGAAACAATAACATGTATTTGCTCAATGATTTCTGGTGCTGATGCGCTTTTTGGACGTCCACTGCGTGGATCATCTTCAATGCTTGTACGACCACGTTGAAACTCGAGTGCCCATTTACAAACCATTGTTTTTGAAGGAGCAGATTCCCCTAACACATTTACCATCTCGGAATGAATTTCCATTGCCTTTGAACAAAGGCCAATTGCCTTTTTTAACAAAGAACTCAATCACAGCACGCTGTTTCAAATTTTCCATTGCAAACAAATATACTGACACGTCAACTTCAATTGGCTCGTAAACACAGAAAGAATTGACAGATGGAAATGAAACTTAACCTGGGTTCGTGCGAAGAGTGATTCTATATAACCGACTACAATTTATAATTCTACCGTTTACTTATAGATGCCGCTCCGCGAACTTTTCACGCAACCTGTATAGGCGTGCTCGCGGCGAGCGGGCGGCGATTGTTGGAAAACTGGAGCAATTTCTGTTCCATCGGGAACTCGATTTCTCGACGGACCGATCGAAGGAACTACGCGATTACGCGGAAAACGCCGATTGATCCGCGATCCGAAGCCGCTATAACGCGGGAATATTAACGACGACCGGCGCTACAACCTGCTTCCGCCAGGGGCAATTTTCAATTCCGATTTCGCAAACCGCGACTTCTCGGCTCGAAGTGACTGAGGAGGAAGAGAGAAAGGGACGGGAAGGACGAGAAACTCGATCTTTTCCTCGCGCAAGTACGAATTGAATTTTTCCGAAACGATGATATTCTTTCTCGGAAGAGAGGAAGGGAGAGGAGAGGAGAGAAGAGAGAGAGAGAGAGATAGATGCGGTATCGGATCGCATGACCCGGTCGGCGATCTTTCCACAATGTGTCTGTTTCGCGTCGCGTCTCGCTTCGAGGTAAATCACGTATCGACGATTCGTGCGGCCGCACGTCTCGGTGAAGTGGCAAAGCATGTCGGGGCTACAATTACCGCGCAATTACCCGGCAATTACGTGGCTTTCTAGCGATAACGATACATTGTAGCCACATTTGCGCGGCGATTGTCAACAAGGTGGGGAATCAGCCATCGAGAGCAGGCCGTAGAAACGAAGATGTCCCGGAGGAACAATGCGCATCCGTCATGCGGCCGCTGTCGCTTTAGCGTATATATACGCTGTACGCGCTGGAAACATTTCGCGAAAGCCTTCGTCGTGTCCCCTCGTGTCATTCGAGCGGAGACGAAGTGCGGCGGCGAGTCACGCAAAAGCGCAATTATTCGCGATAATGAAGAGCGGAGAAACAGTTGTCAGAGAACCAAGATCTCTTTACGGCGCGCGTCGAAGACGCGACGGGCGAAATCATGTTCGCTTCGCGGCGGGATGATGAAGCGAAATTAAGAAATACGAAAAGCCGAGAGCGAGTCGCCGCGGTGATTTATCGGCAAAGGCGGACGGCGAAAGGCGTTCTCCTTCGTTATTCCCTCGGCTTTACCTTTTTCTTTTTTTCTTTCTTTTTGGCGCTCGCTACCGATGTTACGCTACGTGACGGCGATTTTAAACGACGCCGGCGTCCAGTTCCGTAAGCCGCTTTGCGGTCGCCTTAACAGGAAAATCAGGTTTTCGAGTGCACACGCGTTGCGCAACGCCGACGGGAGCTTCTCGCATGATGATAAATCGCGCGAGCTCGCGGTGCGCCGGGCTGCCGAGTTACGTAAATTCAGTAATTGCCGTACGATCGTCGCGCGCGCGCGCGCGCGCGCGTGCGTATGTGTGTGTGTGTGTGTGTGTAATCTCGCCGAATGTGCATGGTCAGTCACGCTTTATTTATTTATATACACGTGATACAGTCGATAACCGCCACAAGAGTCTGCCGATATTTCATTCTCGTCGGGGCTCTCGACGGATCCAAGATCGACGCGCGCGGCCGCGAAAGCAAGCGCGAAAATACAAATGGCACGACGAGTAAAATATCTCGTTTCTAAAATATCGACCTGGATAAAAGACGATATTTACGTCACGTTGTCTATTTTCCGCCGGAGGAGAAGCGGCCGAGGGTAGTCCGCGCATCGTTAATTAGCACAGATTCTCTCTGGAGAATTGTAGAGACCGACGCGACGTATCGATAGACGCGAGCCGAATGGAAGAAGCTGCACGAGAGGAATAAAATAACCGAGCCCTGAGATATATAAACCCGAGCCGACAAGAAATAATTATATATAATTATACGCAAATTTTGTCTCTGTATGATCGTGTGTAAATATATGTAAACATATGTAGCCGCGCTGAAGAAATGATGTCGGACACGCGCAATTCAAATTTATTTTTCTCGCGATGTAGACGCGACGCGTCGAATGTGAATGAAATGACTTCTTTTTTCATCTATTTAACGACGTTTTTTTTCTCAGTGTATGCACGTATGTAATTTCATATAATTATATGTATGATCGTATCGGGAAACGTCGTCAAAATTCATACATCGATCAAATAGCGTATAAATAGCGATATATAATTTACATGCAATTACATATGATTTTATATATAGATTATACAGTTGTATATATTATTTTGTCCGATCGGGGAGTTCCCTGGATCGATCGAAGGACGCGACATATCCGGCGCGACGGCGCTGTGGAAATTGTGCGCGCGTGTGCGACAAGTTTCGGCACGACTTCCACGGCGACGTCGGCGGCGGCGGCGGCGGCGGCGGCGGCGGCGGTCGATGACGAAAACGGCGAGACGGCGTGAGGCGTTAAAGCGTGAGGAAGTCTTCCTCGCGACGCTTCGCGACGTGCCGCCGGCGTTGGAATTCCGCAGGATGATCATTATCGGGACACTTTAGAGCTTCCACGTCGGCGCGGAAAATGAGCGCGGTTATAACATGAATAACAAATAGCGCGGCTTGGCCCGGCATCGCAAATAGCGCTCGGCAAAGCGGCAATGCGAATAAATAGCAGCGGGCACCGTTCGCGAGCGCGTCGTCGCACATTTTGATCGTTCCGCGAAACGTCAACGGCGAATTTAACCTCCCTGAAATTCCGATTAATAACCGAGGCCGCACGTACAGGCGTCGCGTCTCCTCGAGACGCGCTCTCGTCTCTTCGGCTCGGCCGACCCGGGTGCGACTCGAGACGCGTCTTTTGCGAGAAAGGGGATGCGACAAGATATGTGACATTTTTTTCAGCTGAATCTCTCGTCCCTCTGCTTCACCCTCTCGTTCGCCGAGTGCGCTCGCGAGAGCTCGGCGTGAAATCGCGAGTGTCATCTCGTCTCGAAGCAAGAAGGCTGGCTGGCCCCGGCACCCTCGAGATCCTCGTCCGCGACGTTCCTTTTCCTTCACGACGAGTCACGAGAGGACCGCGGCTTTCGCTTTCGCGCGCGAGTCGAGGACGCGCCGGCTGAAGCGGAAGTGCATTCGGCCGCTCGCGAGTATCGACCGATTTTACGGCCGATGCGCTTTGCACGCTTGGTGTCGGAGTGCGCGCAACCGGTGAAACCTAAGCTTCCGCATGCGGCGGCGGCGGCGGCGGCGGCGGCGGCGGCGGGGGCCGTTCTACCTCTTCGCGAATTTTGCTGATTAATGCGCATGCCAGCCGGCTAACTTCGCGCTCGCGCGCTCATCGGCTGACCTCCGTTCGATATTTATTGCGTAACAGTGCATAAAATTCGAACGCCGCTCGTGGCCATTTGTTTTAATTAACTCGCGCATTACTCGGCAGGAATAGCCCGCCGACGCCGCTCGCTCGCGTCTCGCGTTCCGCGCTCCACCAAGTGCGCAGTGTCGTTTATTTATCGCGACGTCGCAAATAAATGCGATTCAGTTAATAATACCGAGCGATGTGGCTCACACACGATAGGTTTTCCGAGACTCGACAAACTCGCTCTCTCTCTCTCTCTCTCTCTCTCTCTCTCTCTCTCGCTCATTTATTCTCTTTCCCCCTCCCTCCCTCGCTGTCTCTCAAAGTCGACCTGCGACGCTTTGCGAGAACTTCAGACTTTTCAACGCACTTGATGTTTCATTTCAAGGAAAACAAGAGTAATAAAACAATTTTCTCGCACTCACACCTCGCCAGGGCGGATGCACGGCAACGTTTATATCCCGGCGAGACGTCATCAGACGTCAGATGTTAGCCGGAGCAGAGCTGCTCGTGAAAGAGCGGATTTTCACGCGTAAAGGCGCGCCGACGATGCAGTTTTCAGTTGGCCCTGAGCGCCCGCTCGGCATTTACGAAGCAGCCCCGCAGCGACGGCTAGGGTTAAAGTTCACGGGGATAGCCGGCGGTCACCTGTTGCTAATAACTTCGTCACGCTGAAGAATGGTGCCGAAGAATGTCGAAAAAGTGGCGTTTATGCACGCAACTTTATATTCGCGCGCGCGCGAGAGCGCCGCTTCTTTATACACGTGACGTCCTGCCGCTCGTTTATCCTCGGGATCGTGTAAGAGCGCGTGTTTTCATCGCGAACACCTCCATAAGGATACGCGCAAAGAATTAAGCCACGCTTCGCCGCGTTCTGAATTAGGTTCTCGACACGTGCATGCACCGCCGCCGTCGCCGCCGACACATATATGCGAGTGTGCATACGCACGTGTGCGCACACACACACACACACACACACATACACACCAAGAGGCGCACACGTGCGTGCTCTCGCGCCAACGTACGTCGCTGCGGATAAAACACAGCCGTGTGTGTTCCGCGTTTCGCAGTCGACGCGAGGACGGCGTTTCCCGTAATTCCGTACGACATTCCCGGCGTTTTTCCCTCCGACGCGCGCTGCCGCGTCCGTGGAAAGCGCGACGCGGGCGCGCTGAATAAATGAAACGGCCGAACGGATTCGAGTCGAGAGAGCCGCCTTTAAGGCCGCATTAACGGCGCGACACCGAAGCGTCGGGCCTTTTCTCTTTGCCATCCAGCAGCCGCGCGATCGGTTGATCCCCGCGCGGAGAAAAAACTGCGATAGAATTTTCCAGCCGACGTGCTGCGCATTTCGACACGTCCCGTCCTAATTTATTATTCTCCCGTATCGTACGCGCCGTTTGTACGCGCGTGGGAACTCGAATCTACTGTCGAAAGATTTCCTGTGCTCGTTCAAAAATATATGCACCTTCGTGAGATCAATTCTGCCGACAGTCTGTTCTTTCTCACTATTAGAAAACGCAGTAAAATTGCAGAAAAATTATACGAATTCTCTCCGTTTTTTCTCCCGAGTTTTCTCGATAACGCACACTTCACAGGTCACCAGTATCGCCGCTTCACAGTGCGACGCGTCCACGCGACGAGGAATTCGTCAACAGGATCTCACGATTAATACCGTGTCCAGGGTGAGGAGGTGGCTCTTCGAGAATAAACATCACAGAGAAATTCGATCCGTGCGAGAGAGAGGGAGAGAGAGAGAGAGAGAGAGAGAGAGAGAAAAGGGAGCGAGACGGCGCAACGTTAACCGGACACGTCCGGTCGCGCCCCTCGCCATCACGTCGATCCAGTTTTATTCGAACGTTAACTCGTTGTACGCGCTCTCGCGCTGAGGAAGCCTGGCCTTGCCTCCCTACATGCCTCCCTACGTATACCGATGTTATTGTGTGTACAGTCTTCGCGGACGCGTTCTCCCTCTCGTACAAAACTCTCCACGAGGAGAGGAGCAGCCGCGTGGATGCGCGCGCTGGTACGCGCGCACACACACACACACACACATCCCCGGCTTATAAAATAAATATCCACTAAATCCCCGTTCCTCAGCGGCTCCCGCGCCGCTCCGCCCCGCCTCGCTTCCTTCTCTTTTTCTTCTTTCGAACGAGTACACGACTAGACGGCGGCATAAATATGTATAGGCGGTTATGATGAGAAAGAGGAGGCATAACTGGAGAGCGGCACAGTTATACGTATACGGGCACAGATCTCGCTCATAATAACCGCATGTACAGCTATCGCGCGTTCCACATACGGGGTGTTCGCTAACAGGCGCGTGCGAGCGCGCGCGGCCGAACAACAAGGCCGACGATGACTCCTCCGGGCTGCCGGGAGTGGAAGTAATCTCTCTTTTTCCTCTGTATTTTTCTCTCTTCCTCTCTCTCTCTCTCTCTCTCTCTCTCTCTCTCTCTCTCTCTCTCTCTCTCTCTCTCTCTCTATCTCCCCTGGCGAGATTTAATCGAACACGCAACGGGTGAGCGGAAGAGCGGGGCGTAGAGAGGAGTGAATTTCAGTGGTCGAAAATTATAACGGCAAGTTCGCGGTCGGACGGCGGAAGCGTTCTTTCTAGCCTGAAAATTTGCATCTGTCGAGGGAAACGCGTGCTTTTTCGTCCGCGAATGTCGACCCATCGGACCGGCGAGATTTCCCGGAGAACCAAAGTAACTCGCCGCGAACGCGGAACGTCGCACTCGTTTGCAGTTTCGGGGGATTCGCCGCGGGACTCAACGGATAAAAATATTGGGTCGAGAGACTTTATTTAGGTTCGGCTTAAAGATACTCTCTCTCTCTCTCTCTCTCTCCGGAGAATAAGATTCTGTTATGTTTGTTTATACACTCGAGAGAAGAGCTCATCGTCCGCTGGAAATGTCTATCTCCTCCTCTTCTTCTCCCGATCGCTCTCGCGACTCGTATACCGTTCGTGTATTACCTGTATTTATTAACGAAGAATCGTTCCGAATGAATCACGACGCGAAAGAACGACGTCGTGCCGTCGACGAACGTGTCGAGCAAACACCCTGTATACACGCGAACACTCGAGGGTCTCTCCCTCTTTCTCGCCATCTCTCTGTCGCTCCTTCTGCCCTGTCACCCGATGACGATGACGAACGACTGCAATTGTAATTCCCATCGGCTGGCAATTACTTAACGCGAGATGAAGCGGTCAATATAGGCGTGTATACCCGACTTCGGTTGGTACTTAGCGAAATTAACGACGCGGCGGCGGTCACGTACGGTCCGTTCTCTGCATAAGCAATGGACGGACGCTGCACTTCGCCGCTGCCGTCGTCCTCGTCCTCGTCCTCGTCGTAGTGGTCGTCCGTGTAATTTACAAGTACGAGATGGAAGCACTCTAAATGGTGAACGTCGGCTGAGCGGTGTAACGATCGATAAAACGAACGCGGATGTCCGGAAAGTTTACCTCCTTTCGGTACGTGAAATTCGCGCGATGCGAGAGCGTGCGCCTTGCCTAACGCGTCTCTCTTTCTCTCTCTCTCTCTCTCTCTCTCTCTCTCTCTCTTTCTTCGTACCTCTTCGATTCGAACAATATACGTCGAACTCGCCAAATATTCAAACTCGAGCGGCGCGTTGAAACAATGGTTTGGAATTTCGACGCGGATGTTAGCATATGTGGCATTTATTAACAAAAATTATACAATGCGAGTTGAACTTTTCAGCGAACGAATGCTGGTTTTTTCGGTGGACTGAATAAATAAACACGCGGGCGCTATGCGCGTTAATTCCAGGGATGTCGAAACGTTGCGTTGTTTTTTTTTCTTGCTCTCTTTCTCTCTCTCTCTCTCTCTCTCTCTCCTCTCTCTCTCCCTCCCTCCCTCTCTCCCTCGTTTCATTTCGTGTCGCCTATTGTCGTCGCTTTGCGCTCTCGTCTCTCTTATTTGTTATACGCCGGTAATTGCGCGTCGGCGCGCATACATCGAGAGCTCTGTATGCATAGACGGAACTTAAGACGAGTTCGCTGATATCTAAGTAAGAAAGACGAGCTTTTGCGGATCCATAGTGCGGAGCTTAAGCCGCTGCTCGAGGTATCACTTTAACTCGCCCTTTCCGGAGCTCATCCGAAAACAAAGCAGGCTTATTCACTTTGACAACCGGAAAACAAGGTTTCACAGCGGTGTCTTATGAAGACGGCGTAAGAACAGGTAAGACGAGCTTAAACGTCAATGCCTCTCTCGGGCCGAGTGTGCGCGCCTCTCCGCGACTACGAAA
Organism: Harpegnathos saltator; assembly: GCF_003227715.2. Lineage (NCBI taxonomy): Eukaryota > Metazoa > Arthropoda > Insecta > Hymenoptera > Formicidae > Harpegnathos > Harpegnathos saltator. The sequence continues at coordinate 417,025 of NW_020230432.1, read as the reverse complement.
TTGGAAACGGTTCAAGACGAACTTCAGAAATAAAGGAGACCTTCGTGAATTATACCGTCGAGCTCGTCTCCCGAGGCACGGCTATGAATTTCGTAACCAGACGACAAAGGAACGATAGAAAGTGGAAAGTCTATAATTTATCCAAGTTGCGTTTTCGTCGATAAAAAATCGCATCAAAGACGAGAGAGAGAGAGAGAGAGAGAGAGAGAGAGAGAGAGAAACAAAGAGAAGAAGATAACGAAAAAGTGATTTATGCTGTCAAAGAAAAGATAATATGAATTTTCTCTCGATTGTATTTTTGGAATATCTCCAACAAAAATAAGTCATGAAATGCCAGTTCTCATAAATGGTGGATTACAAAATTAGAACCGGGTTCAATATAGCCTATGTGTGATAGTATATCAAGGGTTAATACGTATCTCATTCAAAGTCATCGTGTCCCGAGATTAGGCTTATCATTTTCGGGATGATGCCGGTTTCTCGTCGCCCGAGGCCGATTATGTCGTCGGCTATGCAAGAGCGTTCGACATGCACGCACTCACACACATACACACACCTACTCGTTACGTCGATAGGGTGTTACAGGATGCAGAATGCGCTCGTGCCATAAAGTACTACGAGCGGTACAGGCTCGTAATTACTGAATGTTTAAGCTCGCTCGTGTGCGGCGCGTACGCGAGACTTTTCCTCGAGCAAGCCGCACCTCGGAATATCCGTATGCGATCGCGCGTATTACGGGAATTTCGGCGAGCTGGAGAGGGTGAGAGAGAGAGAGAGAGAATCGTGTAACACCGGCTCGTAACTTACTACGTTGAATAATTCGAGCTGTCAGAATTATTGGAAAGTCATTGGTCGCACGGCGCGCGAAGAAACGAAATTTTGCCGCTGGGAAACGCGCTCCGAAAATGTGAATTATGTCAACACCGCCGTACGGTTGACCGTATTTTTGACGTCTCGGTGAATTACGACGATTTAATGAGCCGCCACATCGATCTTCCGACGAGCTTCTGCAAAACCGTGGAGCGATTCGGGGATACACCCGTGTGTTAAGCGCGCTAAAATTCAGAATGAATATTCCACGAGGAAATAAATAGCGCGCGATAAATGTGATTTAATGTAATGGGAGAGAGATGCATGTGCGCGCGCGGGACATTCGTCGTTGTCGTGAAATTAATTGCGACTTTTTAATTGAACGATCACGTGGCCCGCGCCCGAGTTACATCCCGCGCATCTCTCTATCGCAAGTTGCGTCCTCGCAATCACTCTCCGTCTCCCTTAGAGTTAAAAAACTGGCATCTGTAAGGAAAAAAGATTTATGCACACTCACGACTTTTAACTTTGCCCCGCACGCGTCTCTGTTTCTTTTTCTCCTCCGTGTCATATCCACTGCATCTTCGCGCGCGCGCGCGCGCATACACGATCGGTCCCCTTGTAATAATTTTAAATGTTTCCTCAGGAGTTTCGCCGAGTGTCTAGGCTCGAACGGGGACGTCCGCCGCTTGTCGTTCAAAACTCCCCGAGATGCAATTGCATCTGAAATAATTAAGTAATTGGCACTCTTGCAAATCGTTCACGACGGCGGCGGCTATTACGAGCCGCGCGTTCCTTTGTTCCGCGCCGGAGAGGCGCTAATTGCGCGACCCGGTCGTATGAAATTGCCGCGTTTCTCTCGCGCCGCTGCTGGCCAGCGGCGTGCACGCGCGCGCGGTCCATCGGCCATGCATATTGTATGCGTATGCACTTTGCAGTCAGCCGGCTCGCTCTGCGGCTTCGACTCGCGCGCGAAACCTGCCACTCGCGCGACTTGAAGCGCTTCTCTTTCCCTCCCTCTCTCTCCCTCTCTCTCTCTCTCTCTCTCTCTCTCTCTCTTTCTCTCTCTCTCTCTCTCTCTCTCTCTCTCTCTCTCTCTCTCTCTCCGTCTGTCTGCCGACGCGCCGAGAGGAACACTGGACGCTTTTTCGCCGCGCGGAACGTCGCGAAACCGCGCCGTAATTGCCGTCGGGGTTTATTGGATCGGTCAATTATGCGCGGCAAGCATTTTGTTTTACTCTTTCCCTCTTTTTTCTCTCTCTCTCTCTCTCTCTCTCTCTCTCTCTCTCTCTCTGTCTTTCATCCTCTTCTCCGGTAATAATAGTAATAAGTCTCGCGGTAACAGAGTGGATGCAGCGTGCGATCGGTCGCGGAGTAGACCGTCGGCTGATCCAACGCCTCGGCGATTTCACGCGGGGGTTTTCTTCCAACGTCATTATCGCGGCTTCATTAATGTCGCGACGTAAGGATGCCGCTGATTCGAGCGATCTCCTCGAGAGATCAAGGGGACACGCTTCCGGCCGCGATTCCGCCGGCTGATCGCGCGTCTGAACGTCCTGCTCGCTTTAAATCCAGCGCTCCGCCGCGTGGTTTTACGGCGCGATAATACCGTACTCGTGATCTCTCCGGCAAGGGAGACTATTCGAAGTACTCCGGCGAGTACTTCGCCGGCGCGCGGGCGTTTCCTCCAGATAAGACGCCTCGTATCTAAAACGTCGAAACACACTCGGCGCGCGAGCCGCGCATAAATCGTCCTTATCATCGGCGAAGGAGCGCGTGTCATTAATTTATAATCCTAAAGATAGAAAGCGATACCTGTCCGCGCTCCCGCCTTCGACATCTCTCGCTCTCTCCCCCTCTCTCTCTCTCTCTCTCTCTCTCTGATTCCAACTCTCTTTCTCTTTGCCGGTGTGTCTCTCGCGAGGCATAAATTCCCTCCTGACGAAGGAGAAAGAGAGAGAGAGACAGAACCTGAGAAGATACCGCGGATCAGGGTGTGCCCTGTTCGCCGACAGGATAATCCGTAAAACCCCTGCGAGCGAGCGACGAGAGACGCGTCGCGCGTAGGCAGCCACTTGCAGCTGCACCTGTCGCGCTGCGCCTTCGACTTGCCTCACCTCCGCGGCGCCATTAGCCGTCCTACCGGTAATTTGTGCCGAAGGGAACGCTCGTTAACCCTTTCGCCTCGGCCGGCTCCGAACGGAGCGAACGGTCCTTTTTCTCGTCTCGTTTTTAATATGCAAATATACGGTCGGCTCGCGTAAAAGTCCAAAAAGTGTCTAAAAGCTAATTAAAGGACGTCTCAATCTCTCCCACCGACGTGAGCCCGACGTCTTTTAGGTATTAAACGCGCACTAAAGATCGAAGTGACTACTCGCTCGAGCGTTGGATACGAGCTGCACTTTACGACTGGCGTTTAATGACGATGCGCCACATAATGTACCGTTGTGATACCTCGAAAAGGAGAAACAAAAAGGAGAAGCGAAAAAAAGGAAGAAGCGAAAACAAGAAGAAAATACAACACCGGGCGAACGGTAATGAAACAATTGAATTACCGCTTGTTAAATGTTGGATGTCGCGCCGATTTAATAAGTTACCCACCGCGACGCGATGAGCTAATAACAATAATAATAATAATAATAATAATCATCACCCGAACAATCGTTGATAATTACAATGACCGAGGCGACTCAATATTTACCGTGCTGACAAGTATAATTCGTGCGATTATTCGGACATCGTCTCGACCCAGTTTCGTTTCCGGCCGAGCTTTGATCCTTCGAGCCCGGTCCGCGCGCGCGCGCGCGCGCGCGTCTCTCGTTCGTCCCGGATTCGCGAGAGCGGTATCGCGGTTTCGTGCGCGCGAACGTTCGACCGCGATCTCGCGAACGAGGGGGATGGCTGAGGGGATTACGAATCGCTTTCGCAAAAGTGCTCCGATTTGCGCGCGCGGAGGATTGCCCTTTAACTCGACCGTCGTAATAAGCGGAGCGGCCGCGTCGAGACGTATAGTGGCATTATGGCGAAACCTTTCGTGATATGTCACGGCGAGGAAACCGAGGAACGGGATCGCATTGCGCTCATAGCTCGCTCTCTCTCTCTCTTTCTCCCTCTCTCTCTCTCTCTCTCTCTCTCTCTCTCTCTCTCTCTCTCTCTCTCTCTCGTTCCACGTAAACGTGTGCGGTCGTGAACATTGTGTTTCCAATAATTGTGTCTCCTCTCTCTCTCTCTCTCTCTCTCCCCCCCCTCTCTTCTCTTTCTAGCCAAGCATCTCTCTCTCTCTCTCTCTCGCTCTCCTTTGCTCCCTCTCTCAGTCGTCATTCTCCCTTCTCCCTTTCCATCGTTTCATCCGTCAACAATGCGGCGAATGGGGCGAGCTGTATTATTTACAGTAAGATACCTGCCATTATCGCGCGCGACGGCCCGACATTATTGGCCGGCACGAACGGACGTCGACTGGCGTATCCGGGAGGAGGATCGATATTAACTATCTATCGAATGCACCCGCCGACGTTGCCGGCGTGCCAGTCTCGCGGCTCGAAAAACGCCTGTTTACGGAAGCGCGCGCGGCCTGCACATCGTCGCGTCGTCGCGTCCACCTCTCGAGGCTGCTCGATTCAGCGAGTATCGAGCAATTTAATTGCCACGCGGGAAAAGAGCGCGGCTTATGCTAATGAAGCGTCTCTCGAGCTCTCTCTGGAGCCTCTTCGAGGCGAGTATAACGTCCGACGAAAATCACGCAGCCTCTTCTCAGTGCCTACACTTGAGCTCCGGAGCGGCCGAGATGCTTGATACGCGTCACTTAGACATCTCCTTCGCGATGTCTCACGTCGGCGATGAAATTCGCGGGACCGAGCGATCATCCGCGCTCATCGTACTGGCGTGGTAAGTAGTGATGAACGACAGGAGAATAGCGCGAACGAGAAATTTATCTGGGACTGTTTCGCGTAGGCATCAGGTAACTGATAGCGAAGTGGGAAGTACGGCCGTTCACCTTCCCTCACGAAACTCGCCCGAGAGACGGGTTGACGAATGAATTATCCTTGCGATTCGAAATTACTCCCGAAGCGTATCTCGAGAGCGCGAGTTCCTCTCTTTTTTTCCTCCGCGACAAGTAGCAGCGGCTTGTGAGTCGGAGAAGCGGGACACGGGGCGAGTCGGTTCGCCCCAGTTCGCCCCGTAAGTTCACCGAAGCACGTGACGCGAGTTACAAGACCTTGCGCGCTAAGTGCAAGCCGCCCGCCGGCGATGTCGTAACGTCTCCCGGCCGGCCGGACCAGTTTGAGAGCTAATGATTGATGGCGTTTCGCGCGCTCACCGCGTGTAAAATTCGACGCTCTCGTGACTCGGCACTTCGCTCGCCGCTCTCCTCCACGCCCGCCCCGGAAGTAGTCCTTGGCCCCTTCTCCTTGAGGATCGTTACGGAGATTACTCGTAACGCGCGCGCGCGCGCGCGCGGTCCCCTCGAAATCCCGGACGTGCTCGCGGAAGTTTCTCGCGCTTGCGTTTCGGCCGCTCGTAATAGCGCGAGCGAGCGTCGCTTGTCGTGCGCGACGTCAAAGGTCCGCGAGAAGCCTCGAGTGTGTCCTTTGACAGCGCCCGGACAGCAGCTACGAGGGCGAGCGCATGTTGACGCTGAAACTCGTTTCGGGCATCAGCAAAGTGCATCGATTATCCCGAGTTCGCTGATGACACCGCGGGAAAAAATGGAAAAAAAAAAAGGGACGTCCGTACGCGCGCGTTGCTTCGGACGGATGAGAGCGGCGCGGGCGGCGACGTCATGCGTGTCGCGAATCCTGTAAAATATGAACCGCCGCTGTAAAACGCGAACAGCGGGGATACTCTAACGTGCGTTTGCAGAGGGATCGAATGAGGGAATTATTAATTCGGGCCGGAATAAAACCCTAATTCCCGCTCGGTCGACTTTTCCCTAAATTCACACGCCGCAGAAACGCGCGCACGGTCCAGCTAGCGAGGCTCGCGTCATCGCGTCCAGCGCGAGAGTGATCGGTCATAAAAAATATGCGGGGTGTTGTTTCAGTAAGCTGAAAGTACCAATGCGCGACATGTACACCTGTATGACTCTTCAAATACGAATATTTGAACTTTCAACATAGAGAACACGCATGCATACATCAAATACATAAATATACATACTGAATACATAAACATGTATATTGAATGTACACACAAGCGTATTCTACGCTTTTGAAATTTAAATATTCGTATTTAGGGACCAAAACGGTGTTCAGAGTGTGTTAACCACCGGCATTGATACTTTCATCCCGATAACCGCGATCGCGCGGACCGATGTTACGAACGTTACGTGCAGCCCGACATAGCACAGTGGGGCCAGATGACATTCTTTGCTTCAAAATTCTCTAGTGACCTGAATTTCCAATCCGATCATCGACACCATGAATGAATGAATGAGGTTGATCTGTCTTGCCAAAATTTAAAAAAGGAATTTCTTTCTCCAATTACTAGCCCGAAAAGAGGGAAGATTATCGTTAAACGCGAGAAACTTGTGAAGTACTCATTATTCGACACTTATTTCTATCTAATAGCGTATTCAGCGGATTGAAGCTACGAAACCAATCAACAGACACCTCGAGACTTATCGATCTTGAAGCAGAAACCCAGTTACCCAAAACTCATATGCCCGAAATATAAAAACATCAAATATAGAAAGCGTTGAGCAGAAAACCGATTTTGAGTCTTAAGTCCATCAACCTAGGAATTTATCAATCCGAGAACTTTTTAGCTCACGCATGAAACTGTATATATATTAAGAGCTCCAAATAATCCAAGAACCCAATCTAGCCACAGCTCGAGAACCTAATAATACTCGACGTTGAATATTCAGCTATAAAACATTAAGTTCGAGCCTCGAAACTTTGAAGACGAGCCCTGAACTGATAATTTTTTCAAAATTTCGGCTAGACATCTGTCTCATCCATTGGTGTCGATGATCGGTTGGAAATTCAGGTCTCTGGAGAATTCCCAACCAAAAAATGTCATCTGGCCCCACTGTGGTGCGACCACGCCTCGATTTTTTTCCTAGCCGACCTTCTTGCCGATTCTTCTCCGGACGTTCCGATGGGACGCGAGAATCGAAGAAGCAGTTCGTGCGTAATGAAGAATTCAGCGAGCGATTACTCCTACCGGCCGCGGGCAAACTTTTTCCACCGTCGTGAAAACGACCGCCGCGGGGAGGAACGCGACGCGCATTATCGCCGCGCAATTTATCGCGAAAGTAGGTGCGCAAAGGAGAACAGAGCTTGTCTCGGCCCGCCACAATACACAAGACGAAGAAAGCGAGCCGCGACTTTCCTGCACCCCGTGATGCAGACATATGCGTGTGCGTGTGTGCGTGCGCGCGCGTACGCGCGGGAAAAATTCCCGTCATTCGATCGCGCCGGCGACGAACGAGTAATCGCGATCGAAACACTAGATCTTCCCTTTCCCTTCGTCCCTTCCGCTATACTTGTTTCGCTTCTCGCGAGGCGTTTCTCCCGCGGTATAAATATTAATCACGACTGATGGAGATTAATTATCACGTCAATAGTCGAGTGATAAATCGCACTGGGCGTCTGTCTGTGTGTTTTTTTGTTTTCTAACCTCGCGCTCTCGGCCGTTCGTCCATCTGAATCTATTACGCTGCCTCGCTCGATTGACGCACAGAGGAGAGAGAACGGTCTACGTTCTTTACCCTCGCCTCGAAGCGTAACCGCTTTTGGGTCATTTGGCTTAGGTAACGGGTGTGCTGTATGATAATGTGGGCGCCCGCAGTTACGCGCTGGAGATTGCGAGAAAGAGAATGAGGGAGCGAGAGGTGGGGAGGGCAGGCGGAGAGACGCAGGGGAGAAACAGAGATTGAAATCTGGCTTTTTAGATGGACGGGACGATCGATAAGCCGACAAATGTACTGCCGAACTGGAGAGTTTCGTGATATGAGTGCGCTGACGCAAGCTAAACGCGTTGACGTGTACGCTAACGAGCTAGGATTTACGAAGTGGCAAATGAGCCGATTTCGCGGAATCTCTCGCCGATGAAACTCTCTCGTATCCGGCGATCGCGCGATACGAGAGCGATGCCGATAAGAGATAATCCCGCGATAAAGACGATGTACTTCGGTCGAGTTATCGGGATAGATGGTTCGTCAATCTACATAATAATCTGTTAGTGGCTATTAAAACATAATAATTGATGCCGACATTGTTCGAATGTACAATAAGAGCGACAGTAATAACGAAATGATAACGATCGGCGCTGGTAACAGGATAATAGCGTTAATGCATCGTTACGAGATAAAAATTGGACAGCGCTGGTCTGCCACGGAAATTAAGCCCGCTCACTCTGTGATGATGGAAGAGTGTTTTGCGCGTAATTTTGACGTGCGAGCAGTTTCTATAATATAACGTGACGTGACGTGACAACGCTCTCGCTAAATCTTGCACGATTTTTCGTCGCGTGTAAGAGAGATGTACGTATGTGCGAGAAGGGTTCCTCCGCCGGGTGGAAGCCGAGCTTGGCCGATCGAGTTTTCTAAATGCGTTCCTTCGTTAAAACTGTCACGGACGGTCGCTGCGAGCACGTGGAAAACGCTCGCGGAATTTAATTAGCGCGACGCAATCGCTCGTGAGTTACGTTTCCGTCCATAAGGGGAACCTCATTCAGATGTTATTCGGCGTTAGAGCGGCGAATCAAGATTCGTCGTAGAATCGCACTGGAACATCGAAAGGATGTCCCGACAAAGGGATGTATATCCAGATTAGGAGGCCATTAAATAATCCCTATCCGTCGGGGTTCCCTAAAAGCTTTGTCCCATTTACCGTGTCATTGAGCGCTTTAAGGGACCGCGTCTTGATTCTCTTATTTTTCCGACAATGGAAGACTCGCGGCGCGCGCCAGACGAGCGTTCCGAGTCGAAATTTCAGTTTTACATTAATCCTGCGGATATCGTCGGTACTTGCGGGATCAATGGAGAAGAATCTCGAGATGTAACCTCGTACCAGGCTGTTGCCCTACTTCTATGTTACAAATCCTAATTGCCGTTCTCGCTGTCGTCGAACTTCGAGCACGTGCTTATGCAAATATTTACTACGAAACGATTAGACAAACAGATCTGTCTCAACGCTTGTAAAACTTTAGCCGGTATTCGCAGTCGCCAAATACCTTGCAATCTTTGATTGAATCATTCGTATTCGCGAGTCGTTGTTGCTCGCTTTGAATGGTTATCACGGTGTTTGAATCGATATTTCTTGTGCAAAACAAGTAATGAGAAAAAATTGACGCCATCAGAGGCTCGTGAAGTTTATTAAGGAATTACGGATTATAAATAATGGCCTTTTTCAGGATAGATATATAAATTTCGATTCGGGGATATTTTGCTTCTTGACGAGTTCTTCAGTTGTCCGTTAAGATCGAAAATATCTTGCATAATGCATTTATTTATAGCGTATCTGGACAGATTTGTTGCGCCGTAACTTCCGAGCCGTTCTGTATCCTGCGTCCTCCGTCCCGGGCTTTCCGATCCAGCATCCTGTATCATGTGTCCTTCGTCGTCAGCTCTTGACGTATTGGTAATACTCGGTCATGGACAAATACGCGAGAGAGAGTATTGAAACAATCGACACCTACAAAAATTGCAACGTCACCCACGCAACGCTGGCACTGGTACTTGCGTGGATACGATTCCATCAGAGACATGCGTATAAATAAACTCTGTGCCGTCGAGATCGCGATACTTTTGCGCGGTATCATCGATCATCTTGTCAAGATGACGATCAGGAACTGACGGGACGACATGAAGTGACAGGACGCAGGACGCAGCGCCGATTGATAACGAAGATTGCAGCTCCTCTTTCGCTTCCTCTTAACGTCCAAGTTTTGTCCAAATTTTTAAAAATGAGTAAAAATAAAATTTCTCGTTTCTCTCACCCGTGCATTAATTAATCTAACTTACCCCTCTGTCTGCAGTTGAGTGACTTACATAATTAATATATTATTTACTGAAATTGAGAATCAAGGGAGGCCAAAAATACAAAATTAAGTAGTTTTTAAACGAGTCTTCAAATTTTTCACGCACGAAAAGACAACGTTTTTTAATCACTTGTAGCGTTGAAAGATAATAACGGCGGGAGGGAGGGGGGGGGAGCGGCATGTTTTTTTTTTAATCAACAAATCAATCTCCTCGCCGCGCAAATCCGATGTAGTTCCGCTCTTTTCTGCGTTTTCTCACCGATCAGTCGCGGTCGATGAATTCGCGGCCACGTGCGCTCTCTTTTTCTCCCCGTGTTTCGCGACGATCTTTTTGCGCGCGCTTGGGCTTTCTTCGCTCGAGCTATAAATCGGCGTCGCCGTCCGCCGCCCGAGCCGCGCAAGGTTGCATGTTAATGTAAACCGCCGGTGTTCCGCGCGAGTGTAACGCCGAAGGAGTCATTCGACAAAACATGTCCTCGCGCGCGAGCGCGTTCCGCTAAAAGCGCCGTTAAAACGACGGAGTTCGACGCCGGCCGTTTATTAATGCTAATGATCCGTCCACCTTCGCTCCGCCGGGGGGGGGGGGTCGCTTCTGCGGCTGTAAAACCGATGGCGTCTCTCTGCGCGCTCGCGCGCGGTCTCTCGCGCGAGAGAGAGAGAGAGAGAGAGAGAGAGAGAGAGAGAGAGAGAGAGAGAGAGAGAGCACGTCGCTCGTACGCGCCGAGTGCGCCGAAAGCGGTAAACTCGCGCCTTTATCGCGCGACCACTCTCGCCGCTTCTCTCCGCTCAACTTTAGCCTTTCGCTCTCAAGCCCAAATCAATCCTGAAATTCTCTCTTTCTTCTCGTCGCTTAATTTCAGCTCGCTCGATCTTCGTGCTGAGACACGAGGGGCGCTCTCGGTGACGCAGTCGCCGCCAGCCTTTATCTCGATTATACGCCACGGAGATCGCGTATTACAGATTGCCAGCTTTTCTTTTCTTCTTTCACACTCATACTTGCGCCAGCGAGCGACGATAAGATTAAATTCTCTAATCGAATTGATTCATCCAGCAAGAGCGCGCCTCTTGCGATTGTCACGGCTCCTCCCGACATGGCAATTGTCATGTCGCCTATTTCGCGTTCGTCATGTCGACGACGTAACGACACTGTGTGCATACGTTTTCCGGATTAATTCCTCTGTTCCCCTCTCTCTCTCTCTCTCTCTCTCTGTCAGCGAAACAAAACCGACCGCCGCGCGTAACCATTCGCGCAGGCACAGTCGCGTTGCGCATCTGTTCCGAGCTGCGCCCACCAGCTATCTACCAGCTAGCAGGTTGCATCGCGACACGGATGGGAGCCGAATCGCGCTCTCCATCGAGATCTGTCCCGAGGTACTTTCTAACGGCCCCCTCGTGAAGCTAATAGAGTAAGTATTACGAAGTCCTACATCTCTCCCTCTGTCCCTCTCTCGCCGAGACTCTCTTTCTCTTTCTCCCATTGTCCCTCGCGCGTCGCTACCTCGCTGCCGCGCGACGTCGTGAAATTTAATCAGAGTATAATAACCGTGACGTTATATCGAATGCCGGGCACGGAACGGTTGTATCGAACCGAACGAATTGCAACCGGGCTGCTGCTGCTGCTGCTGCTGCTGCTGCTGGTCAACGTTGGCGAACGCCTCATTTCGTGTTTCGCCGCGAGACTTTCTCGCGCGTCGAATTCACAATAGAATTGGCTCGGGTAATTGAAACGCGGGAATTCCTCTTGCATCGCCTCCCCCCTACACACTGTTCCCTACAGCCGTTCGCCCGTCGGAGGAGCAGAAGGAGCAGGACGAGGAGAAGAAGGAGGGCAGGCCCCAAGGGAGGGTATAATGATACTCCGCTTTCGGCGGAATTACGTTTCTCCGCGTCGCGCTATTATTTTCTTTATATGCGCGAAGCGCTTTTATCGTCAAATTTATTGGTACGCGAGACGTCGCGCCGCGTCGGTACAAAGCTCGAGAGATTGACCTCTCTCAAGGATTCTGAGCGAGGCGGACAGAGAGAGAGAGAGAGAGAGAGAGAGAGAGAGAGAGAGAGAGAGAGAGAGAGAGAGAGGGAGGGATAGCGCTGAATGTATAAAGGGTCGCCTGTTTTCTCTCTCTCGGAGGCGGTATGTGTTAAGTATCTGTTTATTATACACCGCTCCAAATAATTAGAGGATTTGCGCCGAATGAATCATTTCGCCGAATAGTTTCCGCAATTCGCGGAGAACCAGCCGCAACTCTCTGTACGAGATAGCTAAGAGATAGCGTGCATTTGCGTGAATGTATTTATTAAGGATTATACACGATTAGACGTGGGATGAAATATATCGACGCACCCAAACATCTACCTAGCGGCGCACATTAAACGTCTGGAGGTACGACTCTCCCCGATTATTTCCAACGGTGTATTCAAGATTAATTGGACAAGCAGTGTTCGTGGTAATGAGAAACGGCACGACGGCGACGACGATCGATGTACGTAAATTCGAGGCCTTTCGACGGGCTGCTGCCTTCAATCTGCCACTCGCTAAACCCACTTAAGTTGGCGGCCACGCAGACACGTAGGCCCGGACTCACACGGCGCGTTTGATGCAATCCATAAATAAATACGTGACGTTCCTGTCCCACTAAGGAAGCCGTTTGCGGCGACGTGAATTATCCAACGAGAAAATCATTTATGTTGGTGCGAGCGCGGTCGCGGTTAGCTGTGCGATCGGGGCAGATGCGTTTATAGGTCGAGAGAAATACGCGCTCCGTTCGTTCGTTCGTTCGTTCGTTCGTTCGTTCGTTCGTATTACGCGCAAACCCGCGTAAATGGCGCGAAAAGAGCCGCGGATTCGCAAAGTCCGGCGTACGTGTATGTGCATGTGTGAGAGAGAGAGAGAGAGACAGAGAGAGAGAGAGAGAGAGAGAGAGAGAGAGAGAGAGAGAGGCGCCAGACGGGCGTAGGTAGCTAGCTACGCTAGTTTCCCGAGAGCTCAAACGGAAATAATAACGAGCCAGTTACCTTCGCCAGTCTCGCGGTTCCGCGAAAATTCATCGCCGTGTCCCCGTAAACACGCTTTATAAACTCGGCGCGTTGGCGTGCCAAGTATCGCCACGCGTCGCGCGCCGCGCGCTTTTATCATCTACGCGGAAATATTAATGTTTCATTTCCGCCGGCGCGGCCGGACTTCATGAATCCGTGACTACGACGAACGACGGCGGCGACGACGACGATGACGACGACGACGACGACGACGACGACTTTTAATTCAAAGCCAGACTCCGACCGACGAGATCATTCCGTGACCTGACCTCTAAGCCGGAAGTACTTTCATCATTATGTCGGCTGAGCTCTGACCTATATACGGGGCGTTCCAGAATAACAGCACCGAGGGGTCATCTTAGATAGCGTTAGGTATCGGTCGTTTCCTATTTCTCCTCGAGAAAGACGACGCGTTTTTGGAAGGGGAGAGAGAGAGAGAACGATGAGTGTTCTCGAATGCGACATCAGCTAAATATGAGACAATCGTTAATAAGAGCGGCGTGAATGTGTATCGGCGACGACATGTTCGGAGGGAATTTATGAAAACTTTTATCCGAGCGACTACCGAGACGTACGCGAGCCGATGATAATGTGCGATCAACAGGTTGTGACTAGATCGCGAAACTCGTTACCGCAAGAAGCCCAGTTAAGCACGCCGGCAAGTAACCCGCCCTCGTTGCGTTTTCGGAATCATCTAAGAAAAAGCCGGGAAAAAGGAAGCAACGAGGCTCGTCCATCATGCCCCGAGAGCGCTGCTGTGTCCCGCCACATCGTCGTTTTTCCCCGGACGTACGTCCGTCCGTTCGCCGCGAGGAGTCGCCGGGAGAAGCGGGCGTTTTTCCTGCGGCGCGTCCTTCGGCTGAAATTGAAAAATTAAGCGAAAAACTCTCGCGGTCCCGAACAAATGGCGGCTATTCGGCGACTTATGACGGGCGTCTCTTATGCGAAACGCCCGGACACTCGGCGGGGGGAGAAGCGGGGAAAGGGGAGGGGAAGAGAGGCGGCGGCTCGTCGAGGAGCCTCTTTGAGCGCGAGGCGCATTATCCTTGACCGCGTGCTGCGAGATAAACGAACCGTGTACGTACGGCCAGGACGGGGCGAAATGACGGTCGAAGATTGCGAGAAGAAATTCGGCAAGAAGGTTCGCCTTCTTCCTGTCGGCGAGCTATGCGCTTAATGCGGCTAAGAGCCTAAGGCGGCGGACGTTTGAGCGATCGGTCAACCGATCGATCGATCGCTCGATCGCTCGGTCGCTCGCTCGGTCGCTCGGTCGGTCGGTCGGTCGGTCGGTCGGTCCGACGAAGGAAGGAAGGAACGAGGAATGGACGGACGAACGAACGAACGAACGAACGAGAGGCGGACATGATGAAATAAGCGCTCCTGTATCCGGCCCGAATCGTCCCGACGGTGGTTTCCCGAGCGACGATAACGGGTGAGAAAGAAGTTACAGTGACGAGCCGTGGTGATTGTGGTGGCGGCGGCGGCGGCGACGGTCAGCTCTCCTCGGCTTCCAACCGAGCGCGAGCCGGTCGGCCATCGATCGAGCGCGCGCAAAAAAACGCACGCTGCGGCTTTATTGGCCGGAAAGAAGGGATCCGCGCGGGTGCCAATAGAGTAATTTACCTCGCGAGAAATCGCGAAGGAGGTTTACGGCTCGGACATGGATTCCAGCGCCGCTGCGATTTATCAGTAACAACGCGCTCTCGTCGATGAAGACGAAGACGACGACGAGCACTCGTCGTGTCCGGACTCGGTCGGCAGTTCCGTGTTCCCGTCATACTTTACTTTCAATCTAACATTACGCGCTCTCCTATTGTCTTGGCGCTACAATTACGTGAATTAACTTCTTTCTCTGCGAGAAATTCAACTACCTGCCGTTTCGTCCGCGGAGCCTTCGCAACTTCCACGAGAATCGCATGCGAATAACAAATGTCGCTGACGACAACTTAATTATTTGCATCTGTTCCCGCGAGGAGCTTTTCAAAGTCGCTCGTTTCCGATATGTCTGAGGAATTCTTTTGTGTAAACAATGGGAATGGAGATGACGCACAGAGATCCCGATGCTAAAGCTCTCTCTCCCCGCTCGTCTATTCACCTTGCCTGCTACTTGTTCGCTCGTTTGCTTCAGCCGCGAGTGTTCAGCCGGTCTTCCCGCGACATGTCATGCGAGTAATTAGGTGAACGGCGCATTGCGAGTGACGTACCGGCCGCTCGAGAGGCCGCTCGCCATTGCGCGCACGGTGCGTGCGTGTATGAATATTCAGGTGCACGTAAATGAACAGTAATTAGGTCGTCAATCGTCGCGACGCACAGAGAAAAAGAAATCTCCACGGGCCGTTCGACGTACAACCGGGTCCATATGGCGCATTAAAGCGCCGCTCCGGACTCAGCTCATAAACGTCGCAATATCGTCAGTCAACATTTTTCTCCTGGGACTTCGCAACGGAACAGGCGGAGGAGGAGGAGGAGCGCGAAGAGAAGCGCGGTTTATTCATGGCGCGAATTCTCCTCCGGCAGCATACTTGGAGAGTTACTTTCTTTTTTCTTTCCTATTTTTTTTTTAACTATCTCTCTCTCTCTCTCTCTCTCTCTCTCTCTCTCTCTCTCTGTCTCTGTCTCTGTCTCTGTCTCTGTCTCTCCTTGGGGAAGGTAGATTACAAAATAACAAACACTCTATTTTACAAAGATATTTTAACTTTATGAGCCGCGAGGTTCTAATAAAAATATCATGCGTGATTTATCTAATGTTTTCTCCGATTCACGTGGAAAATAACCGTTTTATCGACAACACCTCTATCGCCGGATGCCCTGTGCCACGGTAGGAATAATGTTTCTGTTATGTGTCTCTTCGGTGAACTGTCGGAGATCCCCGCGAAAGTGAGCGAGGAAGAGAGAGAAAAAGGGGGGAGCAAGGGAGAGGGAGAGAGAGAGAGAGAGAGAGAGAGAGAGAGAGGAAAGGAGAGAGAGAGAAATGCACCGTGAGCAAGTGCACGTGGACAAAGGCGATAAAACGTAGAAAGGGGAACGCCAAGAGCCGAGGGTTGGAAATCGCATCGGCCTCCCGGTGCCCTCGCGCCCCTTGTCTCCCTTACTTTTGTCGACGGTACTCTCTCTCCCTCTCTCTCTCCGAGAGAAATCTGACGTGGAAAATGGAAGTGCGCGCCGATATCGCCGCCTTCGGCGATAGTCGAACACTGCATCGAACGGGCTGTAATCGACATTCGGCTCATCGACCAGCGTTCTTCCTCCTCTCTTTTCCCCTTTCTCGCCGCCCGCTGTCCGTCGCTTTTTCCTGTCCGTCCTTTTTTTAACAAGGACAAATAAATTGCCTTCCCATCGGCGCGTCATCACTTTTTCCGCCTTAATTTATTGAATATTTCTCATCGCCCGACCCATCAAGTTTCACGTATCGCCGGCACGCTCTGCATGTCGCGAGAACGACGACGCAAAACGACAGAGGAAATGTGCGCACGCACAGAGGAAGAAGCCGTTCCGGCGAGGGTACAGAGGTAAACACAAAGCGCGAAGACACCGCCGAGATCGAACGGGGGTAAACGCCGGGATAAACGGATCGATGATTGATAATCGACAATTGACGCGGCGCGTATTTTGCGGCGCGCGCGGCAACCGCCTGATTAATAATAGTCGCGCTGCCGTGAAATAATGCTCCTACCGATCATTGCAAACCGAAAAGGCGGCGCTCGCCGCGATAGCGCTCGGTAATATCCCACCGGAGATGAATATCTCTCCCGCGCGCGGAATTCCATCCCCCGCTCTCTCTCTCTCTCTCTCGCGCGCGCGCGCGCGCGCGAGTTATTTACATTTATTTGATAAATATTAATGATCCCCACTTCAGTGATAGATAACCGCGAGTAAATTCGTGCCCGGCCGCGATTACTCTTGCCCGCCCCGGCACTTTCTCTTTCTACTCCGCGTCACGCGTTCCTCGTTCCACGTCGCTACCGCGTTCACATCCGCAGGCCGTGACACCGGCGAAATGCCGGGAATTTTGCGCGCGCGCTCGCCATTTGACGGATTCTTCCCCCGTCAAAACGGGAACGACATTACCTTCGTCGAGCCAACCTCCGACTCGCTCGTGTGCGCGTTACGCGTTACGGCCGTTGCTACACCGTCATTCACCGATTCATTCTGCTATCATCGCTGCGGCATCGCCTCGTCTATTGTATTACCGCGCGCATTTGCGGCCAGAAGCCGATAACCGTTCTCACGTCTCTCGATCTTCCCTCTGTTTCAGGTGAGTTACGAGCACTTCCGGGATTATGGCGGCGCGTCCGCGATTGACTTTAGAGTTGTACCGCGAGATGTTCCGAGACCCGGTGAGTAAAAGCGAATAGATAACGTCGAGATTTATAGTCCGGAGTTGAGCGACGAGGGAGCGCATATCGGCGCAACGATTCCGTCACAAGAGCGAGAGAGCTGGAGAGGAGTCTCTCTCTCTCTCTCTCTCTCTCTCTCTCTCTCGGCTGGGCCACGCGAAAGATGAAAGCTCTCGGAAGCTGTCCCTCGCCCGGCGCTGGAGTCTACCGCGAGAGAGAGAGAGAGAGAGAGAGAGAGAGAGAGAGAGAGAGAGAGGGAGAGAGGGAGAGAGAGAGAGAGTGTTACCTCTGCTTCTTCTACCTTCCTCGCGAAACTCGCGCGCTACGCGAGCCGCGCCGGCGCGGGCGATACGCTCGCGAGCGCGACAACCTGCGGCGAGGAATGCCGCATTCGTTTCGTAAGCCGGCCGACTCGAGCCGAATACGTCAATCACCTGTATATTTTTCGAATTGCGCCCCGTTGAATTACGAGCGGGACCACGGCACTCGAGCGCGAAGGCCCGCGGCGAAATACCGCTACGCCGGGATTCTTTGCCGTCCATATGTTACCGAGATCACCGGCTTCGACGGTTTCGAATTGATGGTTGCGTCAGCGACGAATCGTTGCGATGAGTCGTTGCGGACAATCTGTTTCTTCCACGAGCGGGAGATACGAGGGCGTCTCACCGTGGAAAAGGGCTCCGGCGTATCCGCGCCCCGACTAGAAATTTATCCCATGGTCCTGATCAGGTTAACCTCATTTGGACATCAGGTCCCAATAAGGTAATACTATCGGGTCCTAGTAAATCATGTAACGCAGCGTGGGTATCAGGATCTTAGTAAGGATTCATAGTCAGGTCCTTATTGAGTTACCTTATGGAATCCTTATGTTTTTTTTTTTTTTTTTTTTTTTTTTTCAAATTGTGGCTCCTGCTTATCCTCGCCACGGCTGTATTGGATGATGACATTGGAAATAAGAAATGACACGCTGAGAATTCTTTCATGTCATTTCCAAATCAAAAGATATTTGCGTGAAATAATATTTTAGATCGCTTGATCGCATACTTGTAAAATGTTTCGGAAAAGAAACGTAAAATGAATATCATAAGATCATAAAGTATCACAAGGTGACAAGACATAAAGTAGTGTTGAAGAGAAAAGTTACATGTCACATGTTAATTTTACAACTATTTATTGACTGCTAAAAAAAGGATAGTTTCTGTAGCATTTTACAAATATATTCAAGTGATCTGTGAAGTGTTTTTTCAATGCAAACATCCTTATATTATTTGGAAATGACACCCAAAAATTGTCTTGTTAAAACTTGATAATGCAAATCATATCGGGTACAATGAATAAGATCCCGGCAAGGACCTGATTAACTGAACCATATATTATATTATTGTCCTAACCAGGTCCTAATGTGAACCCAATCATTATAACCTTATAAAAACCTTATAAAAAGGTCTTCCTTACTCATTTGTCGTTATAATTATACATTATAAGGACTGACTTAGGATTACCTTTTATTCACCCTATTAGGTCCTTATCAATGTTAGGTGAACCTGATCAAAAACATTTCTTGACCGTCGCGGCCGCCGTTGCATCGTCGACTTCGATCTCTCTCGACGACGGACAAATAACATGATAATTGACGTTAAGGCCAGGCGACACGGCTGACACGTGTCAAGCTCTCCTTCTCCCATTCGCTCGGCATTCCGCTCGAGCGACGGAAAAAATTGCGACGGAGAAAACAGAAAGACGCGCGCGCGGACGAGAGGAGTCGAGCTGTATCCGCGGCGCGACGGCTTTTCCGATCGTCACGGGTTATTCTCGCGACGAACGAGCGATCTCTCGCAAGATCTCGACAAGATCTCGCGCAGACAGGTTATCGGATCCGCGTGGCCGTCGTAGCGATCGAACGGTAACCGACGGTAACCGGCCCGACCTGCGGTTTTGTATTCGATCGCCGCGAGTTGCGCCGCGCGGCAGAAATAACAATCCGCGAGATTACGCACCGGCAATCGCGGCAACCTCGTTAGATCTGCCCGGTACACGCCCGGCTTCGCGTATTACCGTATGCCCGGTGAGTTCGTGAACCTTCCTGGAAGAAACGGCGGCAGCCGATTCGTCCTGCGCCGCGAGAGAGCGCATATTACGACTCCTCGTGCGCGCCCGGAACGATGGACGACGAAAGTGGGGCATTTGCTCGATTTCGGACGCGTTATGCATATTAAAGAAATACCTCTCCCCGTCCAAAGAGAGACAACAAAAGAGACATCCGTTCACGTCTCGACCAGAGACTATCGCCGTCTACCAGCTAGAAGGAGGACCCGAAGTTGTTGTTTTTTAATATCCGGCGATGCTTGTGCGACCGACCGATCCCTCCGTCTTTTCGCCGGCCGGAAGATCCACCTTGGCGCAAAAAGACGCTCGTTATTAAAAAAATAATGTACGCTAGAACCGGCACAGCCCGCGCGCGGACCGCGCGCACTCCACGTCCGTATTCCCGCGGAACGGAAGAGGAGCGAAAAATCGCCAGCGGTGCGCTTATTACGCTCAACCGCAAAAAGCGAGACACACTATCGGCGGCGGCGGCGGCGGTTAGTCGAGAGTTGCGCTCGTCTTTTTCCCACCGTTTATTCCTAATATCTGCCTCCCCCTCCCCTCCTCCCGCGTCGCGTGTGTGGAGCACCGTGCCGTTGATCTTGCCGTCATTATCGCCGGCGTACGGATACGCGTATCGCGCAGGAAAGGGAAAGGCGCAACGAGAACGCGAGAGCGCGCGGGGATTACGCGGCGACCAGCGCTAAATCTACAAGGCTGATTACCGCTAAGATGTTGCGTTCGCGTTTCCAGCGCATTTTCACGGGAAGAGCCGCGGCCGCTGATTGCAGAGGAGTCGCGGTTACACCGGCGACGATTCGCGGTTACACCGGCGAGGAAACGCCGAGATGAGACGGCCGATCGCGCGTTCGCTGCGAGATCTCCGAGCGGGGTGTCTGCGTCGCGAAGACGCGGAGGGATGATTGTGCGATTGGCCGTGACACTGTCTCCTTCGTCGGAGATCGGAGCATCGGACGCACGGTGTTTTCTCGCGCTAGTCCGCCCGCGGTATTTTATCAGCGCGTTTCGACCTAATTAAATGTAATCACGGCGAGATAACGCGTCCGCCCCCCCCCCTCAAAACCGTCATTCAGGCGTGCGTAAGCCGGTCCAACTCCGCGCGACGCCTTCGGCGGTTTTCGCGGCGATCGATAAACCGATTCTGACGTACGCTACATCCGTAACACGCTGATAATTACCAATTAAAGCGCCCTTTAAATGCGCGGCGAATTCGACATAAATTGGTAACTCGATACGCGGCCATGATTAACCGCATCGCAATGCCCCGACATGACTTAATTAGAACATCCGTATTGCATCGCATCGCGCATCGCGTCATGTCGCAGTTTATTTGATATTTCACGCGCAGCGGAAAGCGCGCCGAGTCGTGATCGCGGGCGAATGTTAGGCGCGCGCGCGCGCTGGTTATTACAAAATCTGTGCGAATTAATTTCGCGATAATCGAAAAGCCGGGACACGCGGCGGATTGATCATTTTCCCTCTTGGCGGCCTCGATAACTCTTCGAACAGCCGGATCCCATGCAGCGGAGCGGCCGCCACGCTCCGCTCCGTTCGCGCGTCGTCCGCGCGAACGTGCGAGCGAGCGGATGAAAAAGAACGACAACGGGAACCGGAGGCAGCGGCGCGGCGGCGGCTCCACACGTGCCGCCGATTGATCTGTCTCTCTCGGATTTTCCAATCAAAATAAGAATAACAACGGATTGTTCCAATATTGAGATACCGAGACTACACATTCCCCCCCCGCCCCCTCCCGCAATCAATTCCGAATAAACCTTCGTTTATTAAAAATCCGAATTATTTCCAAATAATCCTTTTCTCGGTAAATACAATTTCATCGCCGATACAATAATCGCCGCTCGATCAAAACATCGGGAATTAAAAATTAAAAGTTCGCGGCGGCCGATGGACATTCCGCCGGACATTTTTGTACACGGCAAACAGGGAGACGGAGAAAGAGAACAGGAGAGAGAGAAAAGGAGAAAGAGGAGAGAGGAAGAGAGAGAGAGAGAGAGAGAGAGAGAGGAGATCGATCTAGAATTTATACCGAAAAGTTGATCCGCGATTGATCGAGACGCTCGACGCGCCTGGACGCCTGCACGCCGTCACGAGCAAAGGGAATCGTCGGCTCGATTGCATTGCTAATTAATTACGCACTCACGGCCGCGTACGTACGTGAGAAGTAGGCGCGTTTCTCGCGAGGCGGAAGAAGAGAGCGCGCACGCGAGAGAAAGAGAAAGAGGAGGAAAAAGTAATAATATCGCCCGATCCTGGCCTGATCCACTTCGCGGTGGATATAATAGTTATTGTACGACGACAGGCAAGATGGATTAGCACGCGGAGCCAGCAGGAAGTCCGCGATCTTCTCTGTTCCAATTTAACTGTTCTGAGCGCGCGCGAACGCCGTTTACACATAATAATTACAACGATTTCTACGGGCGAGCGAGCGAGCGAGCGAGCGAGCGAGCGAGCGCACGAACTAGTCTTACCTGTTCCACCTGCCTCGTTCATCATCAATTATGCATCGGGCGCGTTACGACGGTTACTATGATGTTACAATTGCTCCCGCTGTTATTAATATTATTATTACACAGAACGATTATCATTATTATGTTACTGTCCTATCGTTATAATCTCATTATTACAACGATTATTGTTACGGCGGCCGGTATCTCGTTACTGTCGCTCTTCACCTTTTGACTTTTCTCTCGCGGAGAAGTTCGAGCGATATTATGAATCTACGCATCTTTTTAATTTCTCGTTTTCTACTTACGTCCCGGTCCGGATACGCCACAGCGTGACGCCAACGCGGTGTTATTTCTTATTGATTCGTCGAGTCGGCTCTCGCGGACACACACTGAGAGAAAGTTACGTGATATTTGGAATTATAATATGATATAGTAACTAAATTATAGTCCGAAATATCATATTTATAGTAAGTATTACGATAATATCGGTAATAGTTACGATATAGGCATGGTATAACCAACCATACAATATTTTTACTAAGAATTATAGTAAGTTGAAGTAAAATTGTTGTACGGATACAAATCCGTAAAATGGTAGGTAAAAGTGACTCTTTTATACAGTCAATATTACCAGAATATTTGCTAAATGATGACAGATGTAACTATATGAATATTAAATCTCACTATATTTGTGAATGAGAAATTACCATGTATGTATGTGGTGAAAGTAACTAAACAACAATTGTTTGAGACAATTGTCATTGACTATATATTTGTGCTTATTCTACTATATCTTGCTGGTTTGCACGGACCTATAAAAATATGGTTGACGCCAAAATGAACGACAAAATCTAGCGAGATTGTAGTTAATTCAATTCTATATTTGTCCATCGGTTGTCCACGATTCGACTCTCTCGGATCCTAAACAAATTTATCTGCGCTATCGGCAATTTAACACTGCCTCATTCGGCCTGGCGTAATCGATGAAGCGCAGGTGTACGTTAGATGGCTGCGCGCGCGCGCGCGCGATTGAACGCCCGTAATTGCCGAGATGACCGCGATAGCTCGTTCGCGATAGTCGTTACGAGCGTTATGAATACCGCGGGCCATTGTAAATATTCCTACACTTTGTGCGTGCGCCTCTCGCATCGGAAAGAGATCGGGAGAGAGAAAGGGCGGCCGGCAGCGATTTGTAACGCGCTTATCGCGCGTAAGTCGAGACGCCGCGCCGCGTTGCCGTGCGCGAAAAGTCCGCTAACGGCCGTCGGCGAAATACCGGGGTTCGCGTTCCGCGAATTCGTTTTTACGCACACTTCGTGCTATCCGCAGCCCGTGTCGATCCGCTTCGTTAATAATCTATGAAGCCACCGAGGAGCGATCGATCGATGTGGTTCTTTGCGCGATCGCGGTAACCTCGATTTATCAGGAGAGGAAATTAGCGCCGGCCAAGGAGTCGGCAGATCCATCTCCCATCCGCGCCTGTCTGCCTATGGATTTCTTCCTCGACCTTTTTTTCTCATCGACAGGTCGTTAATCCACGTCTCGAGACTTAATTTACATTGTTTACGGTACAACGATCTCTAATCTTCTTTCTCCGATTATCCAGCCGATACGGAGAGAGAAGAACGCGTATACGTATACGGCACGCGAGCTCTCACCTGTTTTATTACGGCCTCAGTGTACCAACTGGGTAGACCCAATCTATCGGCCGATTACGAATCTCCGCGCTCGAGATCGGATTAATCGTAGTTTGCGATATTTACACCGGTGCGCGGAGAGAAGGACGAGCGCTCCGGCTCCGGTTATCAACGTCGCCGCGCTCCGATGTGTCTTCGTAAAGGGTCGTCTCGTGACACTTTGAGGAATCGCGCGCATCCCACGGGCGTGCTCCCCGAGTTAACCCGGCCTTCGGAGTTAATGGGTCTTCGTTTACACCCTTTATTTTCCGACCGCCCACCCTTCCTCCGGTCCGGTCCGTCCGGACTTTCCATTCCGTCGCCTTCCCCTGCGCTGCTCTTACTCTCCCGTTCTCTCCCTCATTCTTCTCTCGCTCCCTTTTCTCTCTTTCTTTCTTTCTTTCCCTTTCAGTGTCCGAGAAAAGTTCCCCCCCTGCCCCTGCCCGAGAGAGGGATCTCTATGATTTTCTACATTTCCGCACGAGAGCTCTTTCATTAAACAGCGAGCACGGCCACGCGGAAAATCGCTCGACAGCACAATGGCCGAGAATTCTACGGCGATTGGAGAAAAATCCGATCCGTGTTGCCCGTTCTCCTCCCTATCTCCTGCCCCGTATCCTTCTTGCTTGCCTTACTCTTCTCTTCCCCTTTTTCACCCCTTCGGCTCGCGCTCAAAGCGCATTGTTGTTCTCCTGTTTGACTGAAAAGGCGCGTCCCCTTTTGTGCGCGTTATCAAGCGACACTATCAAATTGTTCCCGCCAATCCGCCAAATCGGTGAGACCTTAACTTTCATCGTTTTCTCCGCTTCCTGCGCGACGCGTCGTTACTTCCGATAATGCTCGACACACACATTACTGCGCGTGTTTTGTTTTGTTCGGAAAGTTTGCTCGCTCGTGCCGCGTTACTGCAAACCCGAAGGATCATTACGTAGCGGTATATAAGCGGCACAAACGATGAAAATCTAAAAGTTTTTCCTGCGCGAAAACCGCGTCTGCGGCGAATGTTGCGAACAGTTGCAGCAACGAAGTAGGACGGAGGTAAAATTGTGCTTCACGCGATATCTCGTGACGTTCTTGCAAAACACAAAGAGAAGGGAACGTTTAAATCTGACTGATTTTCATCATCACCCGAGTGCGTTTCCTCGCGTTCAACAATATTTCCCGCGTGCGCGCACGACGACACGATTGAATTAATGCGACGTTTATAGTCGTATAAATGAGAGAACCCCCCTACCCCTTCCACTACCACTAACTCTCGCGCTTAAACGAAACTTTGGCGAGCCCCGAATTTTCGCAAGCCGTCTTTCGCGTCTCGCCGGGATATCCTCGGAATAATAACGACTTCGAACGACGCCGAACGGAGAAGCATCGACGTGACCTGCTCCGCCCGGCGGCGGCGGTCCGAATTTATTGCGATATAAAACGCGACTCGTCGCAAACGAGACAGCATATTCTCGTCGAACGATTCTCGTCATCGTCGTCGTCGTCGGCGTTCTCGTCATCGTCCTTCGCAGAGACGCTCGCGCCTTTGCTATCCGCCTCTTGCTCGACGTCCCGTTCGTCGGTGCAACGACGAAAAAAGAAGCCGACGCGAGGAACGTATCCTCCTTTCTTCGATTGCCCGAGGCGCATCGATCTCGAGACCGCTCGCGGAACTGGGTCGACCTTCTCGCCGGCGCGAGGAGAGTCGTCAGGACGAGCTCGGTAGCACCGCAGGACGAGGATTTGTCGTCTACCGCCGGCCGCCGACAAATCTTCTCCGACTGCGTCGCGTCGGGCTTTTAGCGCTGGAGGGATCGCCTCGGCGCACACTTTAGGGTGTCCGTGTCGTCCTCGTCCTCGTCCTCGTCCTCGTCCTCGTCCACGTAACGTTAACACCCGGTAGCTTCCTCTTCAGGCGAAAACCGCGTCGTCGGCTTTCGAGCGCCGACGGAAGATGCTCGCCGGCTTGTCGGAGAGACGTTCTATTCGAAACGCCGCCGACCGGCGAGATCGCGCCGAGATCGCCAGGATTGTCGTCTCTCTTGACTAAGGTTGTCGCCCGACGGAAATTCCACGTTCGAGGTGTTCCATTTCGGGTAAATCGGTCGATGCCCGGAGTCCGGAATCGTCGTCGTTGTCGCGATAGTTAAGCTGGAGCTCGCCGCGCGGGATGTTCTATTTCGGGGCGCGCTCGCGAGACCGATCGGTCAGTACCGGTACAGGACGCCCCGTCGTCATTTCGAGCGTCCGAAACACCGCCGAGGATCGCCGGGATCGCCGTCTGTCTGCGAATTGCGGTCTCGGATGGAAACGCAACGTCGAGACGTCCTATCCTCGAAGCGATCGGCGGAGGCTGAACAGAGAGAGCGCGAGCGCGTTCTCGTCACTGAGAACGTACGATTTTGGATGTTTGCGAGTTACCGAGATGAATTCGCCGCGAGGTCGGCCAGTTCTTTTATTCAAGCCGGACATCTCGAAAAAAATTTTCTATTTTGGTGCCTCGACGAAAAGAGATCGGTTGGTAGACGACGTTGATGCGATTCTCGCTTTTTTCGCGTCGACACTTGTAGTTCCGCGATTCTATTTTGGATACGCTAGAATACGATCGGGCGGGCGGATCCGCGAATTCTGTTTGCTGACGCCGCGATGTCGCCGCGATGATACCTCGGTAATTGGTGTGTCTGCAGCTTTTTTCTCTGCGACGGATGCAAGCGCGATCGCGAGATCTCGTGGCGCGATACTGTGAAACAAGCCCGGAAGGAGACGCGTACCGCAATTGTCGAGACGTCCGGGAAGAAGCGTTTACGCGGGGCTTTCCCGTCCGACTCGGCGATATCCGTCACCGTTTTCTCACCAGATCCATCCCGAGAAAACAGATTTCTCTCTGCCGATGACAATTTTGCGGGGAATCCAATCGCCAGGATCCTTGATACTCGAACGGGCGTTTAATACGAGCGCACATTAATATGTTCGATATTAAAATCCACGGCGCTTGGACGAGCGAAAATTTCATTCGCGCAGGAGCCAATTCGCAACGAATTAACGAAAAGCGCTTGTGGATATACGCGATCGAGCAGATGTGAAGGTGTTGACCGTGTGAGAATTCTGCCTCCGCCGCCGGAGATTATTTCACGAATGCCCATTATGGCTGAGCGGCGAACTCTTAGCGATCGGCATCAATTCCGAAAGGATGCCGCTGCGTCGATAAAAAGGAAAAAAAGAAAAGAAGAAAGCGGGGTATCCCCGCTCGTTCTGACCCTTCGCGCTCGCCCTTCGCTCGTCCGCTGATGACGGAGCGGGCGAGATGGGTCAATTTCCTGAATGGCCAGACCGACGACTTCTGACATTACGTACGGGTCGCCGGAAGTAGACGCGGCAGCGGGAAGAGGAGGCAAGTGGGACGAGGGAGGGGGGGGCGGCCGGCCTGGATTAAGGACGGAAATCGCTTCGTCGCCGACTACCATCGTCACCCACGGTGATGTCCTTCTAATTTGTTCCCGCGGCCACAGGCCCCCTCGCTATCGCGCCAAGTCAGGCGGCCGCGGTCTTAGATTACGACGTCAAATAGAATCCGAGGGTCGTCCGACGTCCCTGACAGATCGGATCCTCCGGAAAGCCGGGTATCATTTTTTCTTCCATAGCGGCCATTAGGCTCGCGACTGAATGTTAACTCGCGATTTCTCGGTCCTCTCGAAACTGCCGTGTGTTTTAGCTTCGTGAAATTCTCACGACGCACGGCGATTCTGTTTCCTCGCGTGCCCAGCATGACCAGCGAGAAAATTGATTCGTCATTATTATCGAAGTGAGAGAACGCGCGAAATGTTAATCTGCAATTTTCTTCTCTCGGGCCCACACAATGGGCGACGTTATCGCGACGTGGCTGTCCATGTCCGTGAAACGCGATTAGCGCTAGTTAGATCGCCGATTCAGGACACCGCGATGGCACACATCCGGCCGTCGTCGTAAAGAGTCCGTCGCACCTCGCCGGTAATAACGGCCAGTCCGGGTAGATCCGCGAGCCGAGCCGAGCCGAGCCGAGCCGAGCCGAGCCGAGCCGAGCCGGCTGAGCCAAGAGCGAAGAGCGAAGAGAGCCAAGAGAAGCCCGGCCGGTCCCGGGAGACTTGCATAATTGCACGCCGAGATTACGATCTCCCGCGGCATTGTTATCCTTTCAGATTTATCGCATCCTCCGCGCCGCGCCGCGCACATTGTGATATCGAAAGCCGCGACGTGACGGATGGCGATCGGGGGAGATCACGGGGCGCCCATATTGCAACCGCGTCGCGCCACGCACTTGCACCGCGAGACGCTAAATTAGTTCGGCCTCTTTGATATATGCAGATATAAATGGTCCGAGGAGCTCTAAATCATAGTCCTTGGTACCGTTATCGGGCAGCTGAGTCGAGCCACGTCTTCATTACAGTCGGAATTGCGCCGGCTAGCCAGGATAAGGCGCGCTTGTATGAACGCGTAGCGGTAAAGAATCGGCCATTAGGACGCTTTGTGCTATCCGAGCTTCCCGGCTTTTCCGCGTCTCGGTTTTGATCCCGCATTTGCAAAACGCGACCTGTACCTGAAGAAGCCTTATGGCGGAGCATTCGTTCAGCCACGAATAAAAAGACAAAGGCAAGTCGACTCTCAAGACGCACAGTTGCTGTGAGAGCCAAATGTAAGCAAGTACGGTCTCGACGCTGATGAACAAGTAATTATATAATCATTATATTAAATAGTACATCGAGATATTCATGCATTATTAAACGGCAATCATAAATAGCACATAAATCGACTGATTTATGTATGTATCCTTGCTATTGAATTTTTACGCTTTTGAATCGCTCGCCAGCGCGCAGCGTTGCGACTCTTGTTTGCCAATGTCTGGTATTCAACAAGACATTCGTATTCGTTGTTATGTACAAAAAAAAAATACTAATTCATTCATCGCGTCCTTATTTTCGTTAGAGGCATGCTGAAAAATTAGCTCATCCATTCAGAGGCATTCTATTTGGAGAGTTTCCACGAGGGAGAGAGTGAGCCAAGTCGCGAATCATTCATTCGATCTAAGTTCGAAGAGCTTTCCCGTGAGAGCGTGCTTTCCTCCCTCCCTCCCTCGTTTCCTCTCACCCTGCTGACTCCCGGTCCCGCTTTAGCCGAGTTTCGCGAGGACGTCCCGTGTTTCCGGGCGAGAGAGCCCGCCCGTAGCGCGGCAGCGCGCGCGCGCGCGCGCCGCTTGCACACCGGGCTTGATCCTCGCGCCTCGAGGCCACGCTATAATTGAGTGGTTTGCATCTCGGTCGGCGGGAGCGAGAGTACGGTTGCCCCTGAGCGCGCGGAGCACGTGAGCGGGAAGAAGCTCGCGTCGTCCGAGACGAGAGATCGACAGACGAGGTAGGGGGATATTTCTCTCCGCTGCTCCGAAGGAGAGAAGGAGAGATGGGCGGGGGGAGGAGGAAGAAGAAGAAGCATCAGGAGCGGCGCACCGGGCGGACATTGATTGAACCGGGAGCACTTGCCCCCGCATACCAGGATAATGCCGCGAAATTACGGGTGCCGGGATGCGCCGTGCCATAAGCCGCTAGACGTGTCGCAATTAAAGGGAAATCCAGAGACAGAGGAAGAGAGAGAGAGAGAGAGAGAGAGAGAGAGAAGTGACTACTGCGCGATGCTGGACCACCCTGCGATCTTCGCGTGGAAAATCTCGACGAGCTGCTGGTATTCAGCTCGTTTTTTTTTTTTTCTTTTTTTCTTCTTTCAACCTTGCAACCGCGCGTCCAAACGCGTGCGTGCATATGCCGATAATGAAAAAGGGTATTTCTTTTTTCTCTCTCTCTCTCTCTCTCTCTCTCTCTCTCTCATACCTCCGCGCGCCGGGACTTTTACTTTTGCCGGGGTAGCTGATAATATGGGTGTGTGATAAGGGTTACATTAGGGCAACGGGTAATTGATTACTCTTCTAATTGAGAAACGTCGTTGATTACGATATAATCCGCTGGATCAGCGTATTAATTAAAGTAAAAAGCTCAAGGGCTCGAATGGATATTGGCGGACGCTTTGGACGGATGGCTTGGAGCCGGTGAATATTTCTCGAGAGTGGAATGCGTCGCGTTAGATCGGGCCGTCGCTGTTTGCGAAAGGCAGTCGGACACGCAGAAATTGAAGGGCAGAGACCGCAATGCGGTATTATCTTTGCTATGGCCAACGTTTTCTAGTCCACAAGCGGATAGCAAGTTTTGTGGGTCAACTTTCGCGCGTTCTATGGTATTTTATTTCTACGGCCGCGAGTTGGACGGTCCTGCGAGTGCGCCACTATGTAACATCCCTCCGTCCCGAAATCGAATATGCTATTAAATTGTTAATTACGTATCCCGACATGGAATATGTGGATTTTTATTTTGAAAACAGCAAGCGAGTCGCAAATTTTCGATATTACGTAAATCTTTGACGTGTAACGCTCGTGCTGATGGATTTAATAATATAAATTATAATTTTGTAACACGCGCGCGCGCTTGCATTTAGATTGATATAAACGACATTAACGAAATCACGAATTGAAATTAATTACGCAAAACGGGGTAAATCACGAGACCACGCTTTCGATGATGATGCCGCGACACGTTTGACGTACGAAACGCAGGAATAATGGCCCATCTGCTTTTTAATATCCCGGGAATCGCACGAAAATTGTATTGCCGCGTTGTCTCATCGAAACGTTTGATTCAATGAGTGAGGGTAAAAAAATGGAAAAATGAAGAAAGGAAGAGGGGGAAAAAAAAAAGAAAACAGGGTCGCGCAACAGGGAAAAGGGGACAAAAAGAAAATTTCCCGGGGCAAATGGGAATTGCCTTAATCAGATTAGAGCGAGGGAATGGCTTTTATCAATTAAGGAGGCGGGTGCGGAACGCGCGCGGCGCAAAAATTCCGCCGCACGCGTGATTCGCCTGAGTAATCAGCGGCGCGATGCGCGCGGCAGAGGCGAAAAAGCCCCGCGCCGCGGCGGTAGACGCTGTTTCACCTGTCATTGCGCACAGATTGCATTCACCTTTAGCCGGACGCGATTAAACACGTCGCGCGTTTCGCGTTGCACGCCTCATATTGATTTTAGATTACTTTTCCGCGCACCGCGGCGGCGGCGACGGCGGCGGCGGCGGCGGCGGCGGCGTCTCTGCACGGGGCCGCTGCACGCCTAACTTCTATCCGCAATTGCGGCATGCTCTATTACGACATTTTGATTACGTTCGAATTGCAGGACGGACGAACGTCCGTTCACTCGCCGCTTCATCGTGGGACACGCTCGCGACAGATCATCGTGCCGGCGCGCTGTATCTCGTTGCGCTGTACAAATAATTATTAAAATGTAAGCAGAGCCGAGCTCAATATTGATATTGCCATAAAGCAGAGCGATATTGCCATAAAAATTAATTTTTTCATAAATGGGAGATACATCAAAAATAATATGTAAAATTTACCGAAAATAAATGCCATGTTTCACTGTGTATTTCTTCTCCGAGATTCGCAACGAGTTTGATTAAATAAATTTGTATTAATATCCGTTATATTTATCTCCTCTAAAATTTCCATCATTTTTTGCTATTTGTATAATAGAATACATATTCTTCAGTGTATCTCGTGAAAAAAATGAAATTGGTGAAAAATGTGAGTAGTTATTCGAACGGTGAATCTCTCTCTCTCTCTCTCCCTTTCATGTCCCTCTTGACAACTCGCAAGCTTGCAATTTTCATCAATCGGATCTCTCTGGGCAAGGGTTCACGGTTCTCCGGCAACTATCCCGACCCGATCACACGGTTCATATGGTATATAGTTCAACGATTTTGTCTTCGATGACACCGTCAATCCCGGGTCACTGCAACGCTAAGCGTTTCGGTGCTACGAGCACCTTCGGAGCAGATTGTCCTGATCCAACTCACTGTAATACGCGCCGGGCGCCAGCTGTGCGGAGCCACCGTGTGACGCGCGAACTTTCGAAATTTCGTCGTGACAAGTCGGCGTGTCGCGCTAACGCCGCAACTTCCGGGCAAAAACGCGGCCGAAAGAAGCCGTGGGCTGTTCGGCCGCGAAAATGCCGCGGGACGCAAGTTGGTGCGCCGCTTCTCGCACATATTAATGCGAAAATCGAATTCTTGACAGGTGACGAGAGTGCTCGGAGAGCGATTCGGGAAACAATTAAAAGAGACAAAAAGACCCAGCAGTCTATCTACACATACACACACACACACACGCACGCACGCACGCACGCACGCACGCACGCACGCACGCATGCAACCGCAACCGCAACCGCAATCGCAACCGCACGCATTCGTCCATGAACAACAAATTAACAAGACGCGCTTGGATCGATCTTCCCTCGAGATAATATCGCACGAATGTTCCCCGAGGCGGAAAATAATTTTCTCAACGCACGCGCCCGCTATTCGGAGACAATTGGCTCGCTAATATTATCGCGCGAGAGTAAATCCAGGCTTTGTTCCACTCGTCCGCCTGGCCGAGCACTTCAGTTATTAACGGCAGAATCCGGCGGCGACCCGCCGAATATGTTTCGGCGATGCGCGCGCGAAAGTACGAGATCATCCCTTTGTAGGGACGGTCAGAGGGAAGCGCGTGATCTATTCCGACCGCGCGGCTATCCCGCGTATTAAGCAACGCGCGCGTTTAATAAGCTCGCGGCTCCCGGCCGCCGCGTGATAAATGCGACGAATTTGCAACAATATCCCGCGCTGGAACAACTCGGCGAACTGAACTCCCGCGGTATAGGGAAATATATTGCAGTCCGTCTGATTAATCTTCATAGCGTCAAGGGAAACGCATATTAACCTGCGCCGCGCTACGCCAACGCGAGTAAACAGCGCTGGCACGCGGCCAACGTGCGTTCCTCTCGACGCGCGGCTCCTACACAAGCGAAAGGTATTTTACGAACTGTCTTTAAGAACCCGTATTACGTCACGTACATGCGTTCGACGTTCGCCCCGTCTCGAGGCAAAGGCAGGACGAAGCATCCACGGTGAATTTTCGTTCCGGCGGAATCGCGCTGGAACCGCTCGTTCACCCCCTCGGATCTTGTCTCTCCCGAGAAAGCTGGCGCGCGCGCGGATAATCACGCGCGCGCCAACCGCTCAATCTCTCGTCGCGCTCTCCGCGACTTGGAAGCCTGCCAAAATCGCGGCCACCGCGAATCGATACCGCGCCGATTACGAAAGCACGCGCGCGCGCGACCGTAGGGGATCTTTTACCGCGCTTATATAAAGTCGCGCGCGCTCCTCGATCGTTTATCGCTACTCGTCCCGAAAGGTATCAGCACCGCGTCCGGGACCGAAGGATCCTCCCCCGTCCTCCTCTTCTCCATCTCACCCCCTGTATTTCGTCCCCTGTCTCGCAAAGTACACCGCTAGAAAAATATCGCGATATTATTAACTGATATCGAGCTTTCAATAGCCAGGGCCGTACCTTTCCGCCGAACGAGCTCTCTCGATCGAGATACCGCGCGACGGTCGGAGGAGTTCGGCTCCCTGAATTTCATCGGCAGCGATAAATTTTCATAGTCTTACTCGACAATGCGATAAGAGAGGAGATCCCCGCGTTAAACGCGTTAACGTTGAGGTATAAAGGGAAAGAAGGAGGACACACGGTTACGTTAACGACAGGTAGGAGTGGCGGCGACATCTTTCGTTCTCTCTCTCTCTCTCTCTCTCTCTCTCTCTCTTTCCCTCTCCGTCTCTCCACTTCGCCCTCTTTGCCCGGCAAGAGCTATTCTCTCTGTGTTGCTACATGCCTCTGACTACTTTATCGATCACTATCGGGGCTCACATATCAATACGCTGCCGACACATCTGGACCAGTCGCGAGCGAGGCTGCGCGCTCCCCGTCGCTTGATTTACTCGCGCTCGACTAAGCGAACCGTTACGTGGATACATAATGATTACCTCGCATTACACCGAAACTCGCCGACGTTATAAACAACATCGTGCCCGGCATCCCGGGATCCTTCTGTTATTAACGATAACGCGCTCCGCTCTCCCGTATCCTCGGACGCGCGCCGCTCTCTTTCTCCCTTGCTCCCTGGTCAGTTATCTCTCTATCAGGCAGAAGTACCGCATCTACGGGGATTACTCGCCGAGAAAATAGGATGTCGATAAGGATATTTGTTATAGGTACGCCGTGTGCATCTCCGCTTCCTGCGCATGCAGATTAACGAGAGATTACCGACTCGTTGTGTAATCAACGAGTTCCCTCGTCCGCGAGCCGCCGCGTATCATTTGTCACGAGATTTTTGAAGATGCACGAATCGTCGGCAATTTTTTTTTTAATTGACCGCTCTTTCGTACTGAGCGCGCTGAGCGACCTATTTCACGTAATCGCGCGGAGTTATCTACCTGAAGCCCGACATTAGTCTCGGCGTATTAAAATAACAGGTATGTCAAAATAACAGATGTGATGTTAATTCTCAGTTGAGAGAAGAAATCTTCGTTTAAGAAATACACGCGTGCGAATAATTCAGTCTCGTATCGAAATTTTATACCGGAGAATCCAACGCTTGATTTCGGCAATAGCTGAAACGTGCGAATCTTATCATTGATTCTCTGCATACAAATGTTTCTCTTTTTTTTTTTTGTTTAATTCGTGATATTCGCGTCGCGTATCGAGCAAGAAGTCGTCGACACTTCTCTCAGTGTCGAAAGTGTCGCGGCGATACGAAACAGTCGGATCAGTCGGTCCTGCTTCTCGCGGGATCGACCACCGAATGAATGCACACCAGCAACGAATAACGCCCGCAAAAATCGCAAGAGCGTCTGCCACCGGAATGAATTCCACGGACGATTGCTTCCCACGGAAACGTAGTATCACGGCCGCTATGATCCTGCAATCTGGTTAGCCGGCGCGAGATTGCGCGGAAATAGTGAGGAGATCGGACTGCTGCCGCTCGATCTCTCGAAATGGTACACGGCGACGACGACGACGACGACGACGACGACGACGACGACGACGACGACAACGACGATGACGGCAACGACGACGACGACGAAAACGACGGCGATATGAGGCATAGATGAGAACGCTGAAAACGTTCCCCAACATATCCCGAATGTCTTATGCGCGGAGGAGGACGGGTCGGACGCAATTATGCGGCTCAGCCGGCGATTTCCGTTCTTCGGTGCTTCTTCCCTCGTAAAGTATCGTACCAATTTTGCTCGCAAACGCAACGTTTCGCAGCGTGGCGATGTCCACTTTAGATGATCTACGATTCGCGATAAAATCCAGGACGGGATTCTTTCTCGGGTGCGATTCTTCGCGCCTCGTAGTGCGAAAGTTATCCGGAGATTTACGACGATATACGGAAAATCGGACGACACAGGTGTCCGGAAATGTTTAAACGGGACTTAAATCTTGGGATACTGGGTGAACGCGAACAGAATTATGTACAACCCGCAAATTTTTCATGTTTGCTATCACGCTCGCTTCTCCATTCTTCCACCACGGCGCACATACCGCCGACCGTACCTCAATCGACATGGATCTCTCTTTCGATAACTCAACGCGCCTCTTAATTAACGTCCCATTCACTCCCATTTGCATCTCTCATCGAGCCGGCTTATCCGATCGCTTTAGCATCGGATCACTTTTATATCTCGTTCCCCGTCCTATTATCTATTCATTCCGACTTATCGGCCGCGCATAGAGCACAGTCGCGAAACATAAAGAGCCCATCGCGCTTGCGATTCAGGCCGTCATTAGGAGCCGATATCGACATAATGTTTCCCCCTTCCTCCAGGCCCCCCCGCCATGATTTTTTTTCTCTCACGGGTGGCTCACGCACAAAGGGCTGATTCAGGACTGACTATATCCCTTGGTCGATCATGATACTCGACTCGTCTCGTCTCGTCTCGTCTCGTCTCGTCTCGTCTCCTCGCCTCGACGACTCCATTTACATTCGCGACGAGCCCCACCGGCCGTGGAGGAATGAGTGAGTCGTTGCGCCGCTCGCTGCTTGCGTTTATGACCGATGACAGGCATGATGGATGCTTCGATTTTACCCATGCCCGCCGCTATGATTACGGTTAACAGTACGTGCACGCGCGGCTACGAAATTTCAATCGATCTCCCTCTCGACCGATCGGCCGCTCCTCCGACATAGTCGTCGTTGTACGTGCGTGCGTGCGTGCGTGCGTGCGTGCGTGCGTGCGTGCGTGCGTGCATGCTAGATCGCGATAATAAATGCCGTTCTTGTTTACCGAGAGCTTCGCGGGAGGCTCAGACATGCACAGGCGCGCGGAAGTATATATCTCGTAAATATCTTTTTCTCGTTTGAAACGCGCGGAACGAAAGGCGATATACCGTGTACCAGTGATAACATAATAAATGTTCTATACTCGAGCGGCGTAATAAGGGAAACTTTTTTTTCTTCGCGATATGATCAGATGGTCCGGATTGCGCCGTGTGATTTTTTTTCCCCGGTTCCCTCGGTCGAGCGAAACATCACCTGTTCCTCGTTTACGAAGTACATATACGGATCTCGTCGCGGAATGTTTTCCAACACGTGACATGACGCACGCACGACACGAATTCTTCCGCGTAAAGAAAAATAATAGTCACTTGTTAGCCGGTCCAAAGTACGCCTCTCACGCGCGCGCGCGCGCGCGCGACGCACTTTCTACGCGAGATTTCTCCGTTGCGAGTAACCGTTGCCCAAACTCGTCGTTACGTAATTGCGGAAAATTACGAGAAGCGCCGGTGACGGGAAGTACTTACCGGTCGCGCGATTCCCTCGCAAATGCGCGCTCTGACTACCGCGAGCTAATAACCACTGACAGAGAGGTGCATCGGCGCGCCGCGTCGTCGACTTGCTCTGCTGATCTCGTCGGCGAAAGTCGATGTCCGGCGCTCACGCGCGTCTCTCGTCGACATTTCCGTCGAATCTTTCGTTTCTCTCTCTCTCTCTCTCTCTCTCTCTCTTGAAAAATTTCATATTTTTCGCTGAGACGGCAGTTATCATACTTTGCGCGTGACGTACGATACGATGAAGTCGCCGAGACGTCTGTCGCTTTGAGGCGACTTTGACGCGTCATATTTTTCGCTGGAGACTCGATCATCCGCGTCGTCCGGACTTGCGACCGATTCGACATGCTGGTACGCAGTTCGAGCACACGCGAGGATCCGCGAAAGTTGAGTCGCGTCGAGACGATATTAAAGTTCGCCGGCGATATTCGGCGTTACCCCCCGCCAAAGTCACAGTGCTTCGGGAGTTGCGCGAGGAGAGGAAAGAGAGGACGAGGACGACCGATTTATAAATACTCCTCCGCGGCGTCGTCACGAGGCTTGGAAAAGTTTGGACTGTCGCTTGCGGCGAGATGAGAAGCGGGGCTGAAGGAGACGAAAAGAAGATCCGCGAAGAGGGTGGCGCTCGAGGAGGGCGAGGAGAGGGACGGGCCAAAGTTTCGAGGAGCGACAGCATATTTCCGGGATTGAATTCGGAGATACGAACATCCGCGAGTTTTCGCCGACTGAGCGAGAGGGATGCGAGCGTGTAATTTCTTGTGACATATAAGGAGGGAAGGAGAAGAGAGAAAGGCCCGGACGCGTCGCCCGAG
The DNA here is from genome assembly GCF_003227715.2 of Harpegnathos saltator. NCBI lineage: Eukaryota > Metazoa > Arthropoda > Insecta > Hymenoptera > Formicidae > Harpegnathos > Harpegnathos saltator. Next base: position 380,036 of record NW_020230432.1, on the reverse strand, counting down.
AAGTATGACGTGGACTTTTTCAACGAGAAACTGCCGCAGAGGGAAAACATCTCGGCCGCGGTGATGCTGCGAGCTCGCTCGCTCGCTCGCCGTTGATGGAGTCGCCGCGTGCGCGCGCGACGAGGACGGAGGACGGTCCAAGTTTGCCGATCGAGAGGACGCAATTGAAAACATATGTACCGCGCGTTTCCTCGTTCCAAGTTTTTCCCGCGGACGGCGGCACGGCGTGCGCGGTCGGAGATTCACTCGGCTGACACTCGGCAAGCGGCGCGCCGTGAGTCTCTCCGCCGAGCCGGTCTCGGAGCCGAGAACTCGGTTGGGAACGATGCCCTCGGAGTTAGAGGGTCATAATTATAGATCCGGAGTTTCGTTCTGAAAAATCCAGAAACGTGCAATTTCCCCGACACTCGGGAAAAGCGGCGAGCCGCGAGTCTCGAACTCTCGGATCCGCTGTGAGAACCCGGCGAGAGCGCGCGCATCTCTTGAGACATCATAATTACAGCTTCTGCGGGGTTCCGAAAAGTTGGAGGATGTGAAGATCCTCGGATTCAAGAGCATCCGAGCGCGCTCGCTCGCGGTCTCCCGAAAACTGAAAGATCCTGCCGACATAAATAAACGAGACGGACGAGCTACGGAAACAGAGAAAGAGAGAGAGAGAGAGAGAGAGAGAGAGAGAGAGAGAGGGGGGGACGCTCGTGAGGAAACCGCGCCTTTTGCGCGTGTGCACAAATAATCGACGCGCGCCTAAAGTCGCCCTTCTCTCTCGCTCTCGGCTCCCTCTTCCCGTCTCTATCTCTCTCGCGTGTACTCTGACCGAGCTTTCGCAAAAGCTGGAACTGCGCGCTCTCGCGGTTTATAAATAGGAAATAGGTGGCCGCGAGACCGGCATCTCCCCTTCACTTTGCAGTTTCCTCTCCTCGCCTCGCCTCGCCTCGCCTCGTCTCGTCCCGCTCGCGCATTCCCGCCTAATCCATTTTTCGCGACCTCCTTCTCGCTGCTAACGAGAGAGCATCCGCGGAACGAGGTTAACCCGCGGCCAACAGGAAACCGCATTTTGACGTAACGTAAAATGCACTCTCCCGCGCGTCCCGCGGCGGCTTTACGGCCGGCCAGCGGCGTCATAATGCGCGTTTCCCATCTACCGTTACTCCGGAACGCACGTGCTCTCTCCCCGGGTGCTCCTTTCGCCCTCCCCTCCACCGCCGCCTCCCCCCCCTTCGAAGGCTCCGCTCGCTCTTATCCGGGGGTGATTTACATGCCTTTAACACGGTAAATGAACCTTTTAAGGCGGCGCTCGTTATTTACGAAAGATGCGTACGTAACACGCGCCGCGGTCCTAACGAGCTTTTTACCGCTGCACCGCGCACGACACGTTGCGCATATGCGTTTCATTTTGGGAGAGGAGGGCGCAGAGAGAGAGAGAGAGAGAGAGAGAGAGAGAGAGAGCGGAGGGCGGCTTAACGATCCGAATCCGAAAATTTCGTCGAAACGGAGAGTCGCGCGTTTGTTTGCAACCTACGCTCGCGTCCGCTTTGTTTTCCCTTTCTTCCTCCCCATTTTTTCTCTCCTCCCCTTCGCCTTCTCCCATGAGACGCACGCGCGCGCGCGCGGGAAGTTTCGCTAAAACAACAAAGCTCCGTGCAGAATGACGGGACTCCGACATCAAAGCCGTGATATATAAATAAAAGACGCTGTTAATAATACACCGTTAATTGGCTAGCCGCCTGTGAAGTTGCTGTTTTCGCTAGACGAACGTCGTTATTACCGCGTAGAATTGCATGGACGATTAATATTTCGATGAGCTCGGCAACGTGTTCAAACATTCCCGTAATTATGGGATAATATTTTCACCGCCGAACAACGGGGGCGCCATCGTGTATTGATCGATGAAGGATTGAATTATAATACGTATTATGGAGTTTGCGCCGTACATTGCGATATAATTGTGCAAGTTACATCAGAATTTACGCGCTTAGCGCCACAACAAAGCACAGTGTGTACGCGGCGAATTTTGCGATGATTCTTGCGAAATCGTTTACGCTACGAATTTTCAAGCGGCTTAGTATAATCCGCCGAATTTAAAATACACAATCGGAGGGGATCGAGCCTCGCGCACATCTCGAAAACGATATCATTATCGATATCGATATCAATAGTCTCCACCCGACGCACGAAAAAGAAAAATATTTGTCGCGCATCGCGTACGCGCGCGACGATAATGCTCTTTGTGATATGCGGGTGCGATATCGCACGAATCATCTGCAGAATAATTTTAACGAACCTGCTCAATCCGTGCGTACGAGGCGGCCGCCGTGATTATTGCGGCTTGCGCAAGGTTCATCCGTAAAAAGCGACGCGCGTATCCGCGAATAACCGAGTTGTTTGCTTATCGGATCCACTCGAATTTCATGAATTCCAATCGGTGGACCAATTCGCGGGTAAAATTCGGGAACGCGAACACACGCTCGGCCAAATGATCTCTCTCTCTCCCCCCCTCTCTCTCCCTCTCTCTCTCTCTCTGTTGGCGATAGCCGCCGCCGACGGGCTGTAGGCAGAGAGAAGCAGACAAGCATCGTTTGTACATCGGCGATATAACTCGGCGAAATAATGAACGCGCAAATTACACGCGCACTTTCACCCTTGCTCTCGCAGGCTCGAGCGAGCCGGAGCCGATTCTGGCCGCGGGTGAAAATTTCATTTCAACACCGCCAAGTCTTCATTCACGATGTTTTCAAATTACGACCACGTCGCCGCGGTGAAATCGACGTCGTCGACGGGGCGCGCGCGTGGAAGGATATTCGTGCGCGCATTCAAAGCGCGTTCTTGAGCGTGGAATTCTCTTTCAGCGAGATTGCGTTTTGCAGCCGAACGGTCGTGTAAAGGGGTTTGCGGGGGATACGTAATTAAAACGATACGTAATTATATTCCGCGCGGGCGGGCGACTCTTTTACGAACGTAACGTTGAATTAATTTCATTATCCGGCCGAATTGCAATACATTAATGGAAAATCCCGTAAACGTCGTAATCGCACTGCGCGCAAATGCGCGGATTTACCGGGTGTTTAATATGTATTCGCGAATAGATTTTTAAGCGAAATAAACACACGCGCGCACGCGCGCTCGAAACACGAGTTGAAATTACAGATAAATAACTAGAATATTGCACGAGATACGCGAGACGAGTGTTCAGTATTTACAAATATCCTTTACTCTCGGCGCGATATCTTTCACTGATACATTTGCACACGTATCGAGCAGGTTGAAATTAATCTTCCTCCCTCGATATTTCACCGAAATCGAGAAAGACGATCAGCTGAATTTTAACATACCGAGTCCTAAATCCCGCGATGTTTCTACGTGTATAGAAACATGTAGAAACGTAATCATGCGTGAATATCCTGTGGTAAGAAAAGAGATGACCGAAGGGCAGCGAAGCGACGAAAGGATCACACCGAGGAGACACACATGTGGGCGAGAATGCTGCTATATACGAAAGAGAGGAGGAGGCCAAATTCAACGGGTGTGCACTGATAGAAAGATATAGTTGAATTATACTATAATCTCACTAGATTTTATAGTTCAATTTGGCGTCAACCATATTTTTATAGTTCGTGGAACCTGCAAAATATAATAGAATAAACACAAATATATAATCAATGGTTGTCTTAAATAATTGTTTAGTTACTTCTACCACATATATGGTAATTTCTCATTCACAAATATAGTGAGATTTAATATTCATATAGTTACATCTGTCATCATTTAGCAAATATTCTGGTAATATTGACTATATAAAATAGTTACTGTACCTACCATTTTATATTTGTATTCGTACAATAATTTTAGTTCAACTCGCTATAGTTTTTAGTAAAAATATTATATGGTTGGTATATACTATGCCTATCGTAATTATTACCGATATTATGGTAATACTTACTATATATACGATACTATATATACTATAGATACGATATTTCTATAATTTAGTTACTATATCATTATAGTTCCAAATATCATATACTTTTCTCTCAGTGTGAGTGATGATAGAGGCGGGCGATGGCGCGGCGGAGGGAGAGGAAGTATACAGTCGCAAGTGTCATCCGCGGTTCGTTCTGAGTCGCTTAAAATGCACTTTCAAAGGGAATCGCAAGCATCGCTGTAATTTCCCGCGCGAAACGGAGCATGAAATAAAACGGAGGTGCGGCGTACACCCCGGCGCCCGCGCCCCTTCGCCGTCGATGTGCCCGTTCACTCTCCCCCCCGTACTGTCTAGTTTTCTCTCTCTCTCTCTCCCTCTCTTTGGCTTTCTCTGATACGTCTCGGTTTATTTTTCCCTTCGGTTGCCCTCAACGCTCCTCGACGGGTTTTAACGATAATCTTGCCGAGAGGGAGGCTGCCTCCCCTCCCCTCCCCTCCCCTCTCCGTTCAACCTCCTTCACCGCCACCTCCTATTCTCCTTTTCCGACGTGCAATCCCCCGCGGAATATACGTGGTGGCATCGGGGCGAAGTGTTCCGAGCTATCTCCCGCGCCGAGTATTAAAGATAAAGAAGAATGCTCGACGCGAAAATTGCGTTTCTTCTTCTATTTTCTGGAAAGCGGGAGCCTCGGCGGGGGAGCAGCAGGTAGACGCACGGACCGAGAAATGCGCCATTTTCACGTGGCGCGTGCGTGAAAATATGCGCGTTGAAAGACTGTAAAATCCCATACATTTATATGACGGAATTACGTACAGCGGACCGCGATTTGACGACCTGTGCATTTCGTGTGCGTTCGAATCGATCGAGCATTTTACCAAGCGCTTCGATTATTCGATTATCATAGAATCGCGCGCTGAAGCGCGATAACACGTCCGCGACGTCTGCGTTATACGTTCGTGTGATATATCGCCGTGAGAAAACTCGAGCGCTACGAGTCACGTTTAATCCGAGAATATTCAAATTCACGTCGCCGTTGTCGTTTATTAGCGCCGTCGTGAGATACACGTCAATTACCGGATCTTCGGGGCTTGGCTTCGGAGCCGTTAGCGTCTTCTTTGTGAATAATTTCCGGCGCTCCTCGAATATGCGCAAGTAATGTAACGTAACGTAACCGGTTAGGTCCATTTCTACGGGATTTAGCGTGCAATTAATAAGAATTACCGTGCAATCTCCAGCCCTGTGTGTGCCGCGCGGGTGTTCATCCGCGTGCCTGCTGGATATTAAACCACCCCTTCGGGAACGCACGCGAAAAGAGGAAGGGAAGGGGCACCGACCCTTCCTCCTTTCGCTATTCTTGAGAGAGGACGGAGAGAGCGAAGGAGCGCGCGAAGCACTCGCCAAGAGCGAGGAACATCGTCGTCGAATTAATATGTTCCCCGCCGGGGCAGACTCGGCGCGAGGCTCGACTTGCGTTCACGCTGCCGGAGAGATTCTTTCCGAAGCTCGTACAAAGTGGCGGCAGAGGTGACGCGCGCATTAGCATAAAGCTGCGATGCACTTTGTACGGCTCGAAATTACAGCGTGCAATACGTGTAATTTTGAGGCTTCCGAAAGCGGTCACGGTGGCACATTTTACGTTAAATGAAATTAAGTGTACCGAAACTGGCCTCGCACTCTACATTTTCGTCCCTTTGATAACGGTTATCACGCGAAATGATCTAATCGCATTACGCATGTTTTCGAAAGCTGTTCCCGAGATATATATATATATATATATATATATTTATATATTTATATTCACGTTCTCTCGATTTGATTTTGTTACATAAAATCCTATCGTATTCTATTGCACGTAGGTAGTTTTTTCAAGGAAATAAGATGCAAATTGAATTATGCGTTGAACGCGTATCGCTCGGGCCGTGATGAAATAAACAACTTTGACGTCCGATTATGAATTCATTCAAAAAAGCGATATTTTATCCCGACAAAGAGAGAGAGAGAGAGAGAGAGAGAGAGAGAGAGAGAGAGGAAGATAGAGGAGGAGCGAGTAGAAGTTTTATTTGTATTTTGTCGCGCGCATCAAGGTTATTTCAAAGATTCCTTCGGGCAATCGTTCGCCTCTCAATGGGGGATTGAATATGTAATTAACGTGAATTAGCGAATCAAAGCCGTCGATTCTGCGAGACTGCGTCGCGAGGGAGCATCAAAGCTGGCCGAGCGTTGCATTAAGGAGGGGAATTGCAGCGTCGTCGGTTAAAAGTGCCGACGGCGCGACTATCGCCTCGCAATTTTCGCGTTTCGTTCGCTCTGAGGATAGTTATTATTATGAAAAATATCTGAAATTGCGCTACGGGCGTGTAAATATTGAACAATGACAGATTGGCTCGTCCAATTATGTTAGATACAGCGACACGCGGCGATGGTTCACTCACTACGCGATTCGATATCACGTTTTTGTTTGGCGACGCGATCGATGATTCCGCTTCGGAAACGAGCATGCTGCAGTTGTATTAACGTTTCTAGTCACGTGAGATAACGTCGTTTTCTCTCTCTCTCTCTCTCTCTCTCTCTCTCTCGCTCTCTCGCTCTCTCTCTCTCTGCCTCCGGTGTATCCGCAAGTCCGTGGCGCGTTGCGGGTTTATCGACGCGATTCGTTGAATCTGTTATTTATTTGTTCGGAAACACTCAGTCGACGCCATTTTTGCCCGTCGCGCCCGCAGCGGATAAAAATAATCCCCTTACGTGCACCGAACATCTCTCGGGTAACGCGCGCGCGCGCGATCCCGGCTAGCCTGATATCGGAAAGAAATTTTCAGCGCGTCTTATATTTCCGCTCGTTCCATTCCGCGGAAAGTGGCGACAATCTACGGGAACGAAAATTCCGTCGCGTATTCCCGTAAAAATTCTCCGCGCGCTCCGCATTTTAACAGGCCCGCCGTCGCTACGGCGGTCAATCTTTAACTCCGACAAATCCGCGTGTTTGACTTCTCCCAACATTGTCACTTGTTGCATGTCAATTCTTAATCAGATAGAGGGATGGGAGTCGGGATCCAGAGCTCGAACTCTTATCTCGTGTCGCACGCGACCACCCAATGTGAAGTTTCCGGCCTTCACGCGACGATAAATCCCGGCGAGTTTTACCGACGTCCTCCTTACGTCTCGGCGCTACCACGCAAAAATCTGCACGGCAAAAATATTTCTGCCGCGACACGAAGAATAATCACAGGGTGGAGGGGCTCCGTTCGCCGCGAGACAGCGCTTCGCGGATCGCGGCTGCCGCTGTCCGCTCGTCAGCCGTTCGCAATTGAGTTTCTGTCGGCCCGCAGTCGAGAAAATCAGACGCAGTCGATCGATAAGACGCTGTGAAATATGGTGTTAGCACACCGGATTGGGTCGGGTTTGGGGAAAAATTTCGTGAGAGCAGGGCGCATCACGCTGCCGACGTCGTCGTTTATCGTGGCGAACGCAGGCGAACGTCTAACCGCATGTGCGATGTAATCAGCGGAATAATAAACGTCTCATACTTTGCGAATATCGATCGATGAAACAAGCATCGATCCTTATTTTCTTGAAAAATCGACTATCACACCGATATTTTTGGGGCCGATTAGATCCCTAGATCGATTATTTTCTTCGTCGATTATATTACTAGATTTGTCACTAAATTTTTATCACTAGGGATCACTTGTTTACCACCATGAAAGCCCGTCTACAATAGTTGCAGAAATAAAGCTGTAACAGTGAACAGTAAAAAATAAACCAACAACAGTCGACGGTATTATAAGAACAACCCCGACTTTAATTGGTTTATTTTCTGTAGCTTACGCTTACAGCTTTATTCTTATATAAGCTTGCAGCCATTGTAAAAGGGTCTTTAAGGTTTTAATAATATATTCATTTATTGTTGCAACATATGACTCTTCACATTAATTTAAAATAAACTAAGCAAAACATCGATTATTATCAATATTTTTTTAAGAAAATATAGATTATGCAAAAACGATTTTTTTGACAATCGATTAAATCGAAGACGATGCTTTTTTTTTTTTGACGAAGCTCATCCCTACTTTGCGGCGAGGTTGCTTCGCCGCCCGGCCGTTCGGCGCGAACGCGACCGGAAGCGTTAACCGCATTGCCAACGAAGCGACGGCGATGGGCCGACGACGTAAGCTTTCGGACATCGTGCATTATTCATCAACGGTTGCGGCACAGCGGTGTTCGCGAAAATTCACGGAAACGTCGCGTAATCGCGGATGCAATGATATCGCGCGAATGGGGCAGCGACGGCGGCATCGGGCAGGGTGGGGGAGGGAAGAAGGAATGGATCGCGAGAGCCGGCGACGAAGGTACGCTGAATTTTCCTGGTGGCGACTTCTCGTCGTTTTATTGTTCCGCATTCTTTGATCTCCCGGCGCGTGATACTTTCAAGCGATCCCTTTGTGCGCCTCTACGGGATAATCCGCAGTCCGCAGTTTTTACATTGCGGTAATACGAATCTGCGCTTTTCGAGAATAATTCCGCGAGCAGTGTATGAAACGCGTTTGAGTAATACGCTCTCCTTTTTCGCCGCGGGGCGGGGGGGGATTTAAATATCGAAAAGCCCAAACGCACACCGCGGACGTCGAATCGCTCGCTATATCCCTCGCATATTGCGAATACGCGCCGCATTTGCACGTGTGTCGCGCACCGGCGCGTGTCCACCTGCACAAACGCATGATTCGCGATTCGCGTTAAGACCGTATCGCACTAGCGACTCGCGACTGCGCGGCTGATAGAAGAATATAGTTGAATTAACTATAATCTCAGTAGATTTTATCGTTCATTTTGGCGTCAACCATATTTTTATTTTCATAGTTCGTGGAACCTGCAAAATATAGTAGAATAAACACAAATATATAGTCAATGATTGTCCTAAACAATTGTTGTTTAGTTACTTTCACCACGTACATGGTAATTTCTCACTCACAAATATAGTGAGACTTAATATTCATATAGTTACATCTGTCATCATTTAGCAAATATTCTGGTAATATTGACTATAGATAAAAGAGTCACTTTACCTACCATTTTATGGATTTGTATCCGTACAACAATTTTACTTTAACTTACTATAATTCTTAGTAAAAACATTGTATGGTTGGTTATACCATGCCTATATCGTAATTATTACCGATATTATCGTAACACTTACTATAAATATTTCGGACTGTAATTTAGTTACTATATCATTATGGTTCCAAATATCATATACTTTTCTCTCAGTGCGGCTGCGACTGCGATTGCGATTGCGATTCTTCCTCGACCAATCAGAAAGCCGTCCAAACGACAGTCGTGAGTCGCAGCCGCGAGTCGCTGCTTTCTGATTGGTCGAGGAAGAATCGCAATCGCAGCCGCAGCCGCAGTCGCGAGTCGCTAGTGTGATACACGCATTACGCCAGGCGCGTCCTCGAGCGTAATTAACGCGACGGGCGAATTGCGAATCCCGATCTTATTCTGCCACATATGGAGCGTCGAGTTAGCCTCTGCCGTAAATATCGCGCGTCTTCGCGTTTCAACGTCCGTTCCAATCAAACGAGAAACTCAAGCGACAGTCTCTTCATGCGATAAATTCATGCGGACGCGATCAATTCTCGTGAATAAATCACGTTCTAGCGGACAAATCGATCACGCAGCGTCGACAGGGCACACGTCCGGCGGAAAAATTCATTCGCGCGACAGCCGGCATTCGACTCGCGCACGACTCGCGCGCGCGCGCGCGCGAATTATTTCGTCTCGCGTCTGCGAATATTAGACGGCGAATCGCGAGAGATTCGCGGCGCTCGGTGCGCGAGCGGAATGCAGTTCTCTCTCGGCCACGATGGCACTATGAACGGCGCTGACGCGCTCATTTGTTGACCGGCACAATGCAACGCGGACAACACGCGGAACGCGAGCGTTACGCAAGCGTTGCATGAGCGCGCGATGAACATAATAGCCTCTTACGTAAGAGACAACATTGTTGATTACGGGCCGTGCGCGGCGGTGCGCTATACATTGCGCTTGGCGGCGGATAAAATACCGCACGCCGCGCAGGACGGAGGTGGAACTTATTGTGCCTCTAATTAGCGCGTCTCTTCTCCGCGATAGTCGCGATATCGTATTCGCGCCTGTCGAGCGTAATTTCTATTTTCCCCTTGCCAGCGACCGCCTGTCGTCCATTCACCATGTCGCCTCTTTCATCGTGCTACCGCAAGTTCCGGGTCCTCGCGCGGCAACCCGGACTCGTCTCTGTGCGCTTTTGCCGCCGTCGTCGTGTCTCCGCGTTTATGAGCCGATAAACGTTTACGCGGGGTTTATCGGCTCTCGTGGAACGAACATAAAATTGAAATCAGAGAGCCGCGTCGGTTGATCAACGCGGTTATGCGAGTTTCTTTATTCTGTCTGATCGGTGGATGTATCTCGCGCGATGGATAGTGATAATTTTATATCCCCTTGGGACGTGTCTCCCCAGGCGCGAGTGCGAGAGGTAGCACAGATACGTGTAATGTGTAAAATGGGGGCGAAAAAAAAAGAAAAGAGTAAAATAGCACGGACGTAATAGCGGGACATACCTTAGGTTTGATGTAGTCGGATGTGTGTGTGTGTGTGTGTGTGTGTGTTCGCGTGAAACATAACTTTGTACGAAATGAGAATGAACGCGTTAACTACCGAGTACGGTTAGTTTTGAGGAAGACGAAAATTCGTAACAACTTAAGTTGCGGTAAACACGAGCTAAGACGAAAGCGCAAGATGGGACTTGGGGGGAACCGTATTAAATGCTACATGTTAATGACTGCTCGCGGCGATCGAATTTCACATTGGGAGTACGCTAAAAGCGCGGACGGTTTATCTAACGCGGATCGTCGGTTCGTCTCGCATTTTGGCTTTACGATTTCCACGAAGGACTCTCCCGCCAACCGTTATTAGAATTAGTTCTTGGTGCATAACGGAAGTTTGGAGAACGGTCAGGCGTGGCGGGCCGCTTAATCGAGCGAGAAAAGATTTAACAACATGGGAAGGTCGATCGGCGCGCGCGCTCGTTATTTCGCTAATTAGCGAACATAATTGAGCGGTCGTTAGATTCGACGGTTCTAAGAGACGCACGGGCGGTACCTAATTCGATTGTGGACGAGTCAGTGTGTGTGTGTGTGTGTAGGGTAGGTTTCGAGATAATTATCGTCTGTAAAAGTGCGTCCTAAATGACTTTTTAATATCTTGTTTGTTTAATGGGTGGTTTTCCAGACGTTCGCCGTATTTTCGCCGCATAGATTATTTAGGTTTCGTAACTATGTGCGAAAACATTTGCCATTGTTAACGTGCGACGCTATGGTAAAAGGAGAAACTCCGACCGCTGGGAAGTGCATTATCCGGCCGTGGGGACGCTACTTTGTACCTGTCACCGAGTTAGTGCACTTTCTAACAATGCGCTCTTTCCCCGACGCGGTTATGCGACAAAAAGCTGAAACTGCATAACCGTTCGATCGAGCCACGAAACTTTCTATCGTATCTGTCGCGTCACTCTTCCCACTCCCTCGTATTGTATCGTTAGTTTACAATTTAAAAATCGATTATTCGCGCTGGCGCTAATTTAATTGACCTGTCGTTCCTAGCTGAAAGTTTTTTACTCTTCTACATCGGGCTTCCAGCTCATTGAAATATCGGAAGGGGACATTTTCAATACAAATTTCTACGAACCGATATATTTGTGGAGAACACAAATTTGCGTGAAACAATAATTCTATAAAGCGGTACGCTCTTTGTCTCTCTTTGAAGAAGTGCAAATTAAGACAATGTCGCTTCTTCGGGTGCGCAATATTTATCTCAACGAGGGACGTTCTCGTTTTTATATAATTATAAATATGGTTACTTCAGATTATATTGTTACTATTATAGAAATGATTTCTCGTGTTCTTTTTCCTGGTTGGAAAGCGGCGGCTTTCGGTGAATCTGTGAATCAGAGGAAACGGCGTGACTTCTATAGTCCGCCGTTGTACACGCGACTTCCTTTGTTAATATATACGTTTTGTTAATGTGTATACACCGACGGAGCGGATGCGGTATAGCTGCGCTATGCTTATCGAGTTCCTTGCAAAGCTAAATGACGGAAGTGGAATTTCGCAAGCGGCGGGTTGCTTATCATTTTCCGTAAAGGCTCTTCTGAGGTTGGCTACCGAGCCAATCTAGATTGTGAGGCCGATGTTAATGGAAAAACTGTTATTTACCCTGCTATCCCCGGCCGGGGATAGCCAAGTGCTTGCCCGAATACGCTTACCGTTTACCGCGGTGCGTATCGGAAATGAGCTATTACTCCGTTGAAAGGCTTCTCTTTAAACACATTCACATTTAAATATTCTTTCAGGCCACGACGCGCTCCACTCCTGCCTTCCAACGTCTCTCGTCTCGTTTCACCTCGTTCTCCCCCCGACCAAGTAGAATCCCATAGAATCGCAAATATCCAATGCCATTAAGTTCTTTAAATCATATTCGCATTAACAGTGCGCGACCACACGCGCGCGTTTTATTTTTTATATCTCAACAAAAATCCCCCCGCAGCCGCGGCGGCGGGGTGGATCGACAGACAAGCGAATTCGGCGAAATAATTGCACCGGTGTGTAGCAATCGAAGCGCAATATATCCGAGTGGGAATCACGAGTGGGAACATCCCGCAAACTTCAGACGCGGCGCGCTCGCTCTGTGAATTCCGCCCCAAGTCCTCGGCAAAGGATCCGAGAACGGACGGGATCTGGAGAGGACACCGTCGTGAAGGAAAAGGAGATCTTAATCGAGACGATGCCATCTATCCTCCGTGGTTGCGCGCTTCAAGCAACGGGGTGACACGGAATGGAGGCCGGGGGTACGTAACCGCGTAACGATCAACGCGATACGAGCTCTCGAGAGCTCCTGCGGGAGAGAAGATAGCCCAGCTGGATGAGCCAGCTGGACGAGCCAGCTGCGGCTCCTCCAACCTGCCGACCAACCGTCATCCATCTTCGTCGCGCGCACCGACGATACCTGTTTCGCCTGTTTTGTCCGCCAAGACGGATAACAGAACGACGGCGAGACGGCGGCTTTGTCCGCCGATAGACGCGACTCCGCGAATTCGCGCATCCTCCTTCTCATTCGCAGCCAGGATTTTTCGTACGAGCGCTCGCGCGTTTTTCGTTGTCGCCGTCCGGCCGACGCCGCCTCCTTCGCGCGAGGGCGCGAGAAGAGAGAGAGAGAGAGAGAGAGAGCAACGGGCATTCTTTACGAGCGTGTGTGAGCGCCAGCATTCAGGCGGTATAATACACGATAGTTTACCCTCGCTGTCCGCTTTCGTGTTAAACGATTCTCGAGGATGCTCGCGGCAGACGGCGATTTTATCCGCGGCGCATCTCATGCACGGCGGTGCATCGCGTGCGCGCGTAATAATTAGGTTGCAAACACGATCCGCCTTACTCTCCCGCATTCGCGGCGCATTCCGTAGTACAGCATTGGGTACGGTATTTCGCGCAGACAATGGCCGCCTAATGTAATTGCGCGAAGCATCGGTCGGGGCGCGATTGTAAATTCTAGCCCAGTTTCTCACAAACGCGGCGAATCCCATCGGCTAATTAGCGGAGCAGCCGAGAGCGATTGTTTCCCCGTTTTCTTTTTCTCCTCTTGCCCCCTCCTTCACCCCCCCCCCTCTCCCGCTGCTCTTCCTGTGCCCAATTAGTCCTGGTCGCGGGACGCATAATTGAAAATCTAATTTCGTTATTTCTTGTTGTTTCAGGTAAGTGACTGCCGAGAGAGAGAGAGAGAGACGGAACGCGGGATATTAGGAGAGCGAGAGCGAGAAAGAGAGAGAGAGAGAGAGAGAGAGAGAGAGAGAGAAAGAGCTGAGGGGATCGAGAAGTGTAAGTAATCATCGCCCTTTATATTTCCCCCTCGTATTTGCCTTCCCCCTGCGTCGTTGTTACCGTCGGCGCGCGGAATATGGCACACGCGCGCGAGTTTTCCCTTCGGAGAATTATTAGTAAGCCAAGCTCTCACCGGCGATTAAGTGCATTTAATCATTGGCAAGGTAATTTCGTTACTCGCGCGCGCGCGCGCGATCCTCTTCGCGAAGATACACTTCCCAAGTTCGAATGTAACGAACGTTCATATAGTTCCTCTTTCGATTCCATTCGATAGGTTTCAGCTAAATACGAGGGAGAAAGAGGTAGAGCGAAAAAAAAAAGAACGGTTCATCTCGTCCCCCGCGGCTTTCGCGTTTGTGTCGGTTCGCGAAAACACACGGCCGGAAATTCGCGAAAAACGTTGGGACAATCGCCGACAGGCGAGTGCAGATCGTGAGCTCAAACAGCGGCCGTATCGAATTACGTTGTAAAATACGGCATTTTTTTAACGACCGTTGAATTATTGAGCGTTCGGCAAACAGTGCATCATGAGGACATTAAAAGCGCGCCCGTACTCGTCGATGTACAATTCGGATCTCGCGTAGCGTTTTCTCTTCCCCCTCCCCCCCTCTCTCTCTTTCTCTCTCTCTCTCTCTCTCTCTCTCTGTGTGTGTGTATCCCTTTTGTCCATCAGTTTGCACGACGCGACAAATTCGCGCGGACAACTGCGCGAGCCGATCCTGTAATTTGCCGCTCTCGACGTATCATGGCTTCCCGGAGTTTTATCCGCTTAGAGTCATCCACCTCTATCCCCGCTTCCGACCCTTTTCATCCTTTCTTTTTGCCATTTTTCCCCGGAACTTAAACACAATACGCTTTGCACGTACTTATTCTGCAAAACGCTCCGACGAATATCCCCAGGATAATTCTTTTCTCTCGCCCGCCCTCTTCCCTTGCTCTACTCTTTTTTCTTTCGCGAGATCCTTCTGTAGATACAGATGACTCGAAATTTATTCACAAGCAACGATCTCCCGTTCATAAAAACACTTCGACGGAGGCGCGCGGTTTAATATGCCCGCGGCGGCGCGTGGGAACGAAGCAGTTACGAAACAACAACGACAACATATTCGAAAAATGTGAATCACGCAACCGTAGGCGCCTCATTAATTTTTCCCGTCGTTTCGGATCCATTTACGCAGCACACACAGTTTGCGGAGCATTACGGGTAACGTGTGTAAATGGTAAAACCGATCGTGAGGGAAGAGCATGGAGCGAGAGAGAGAGAGAGAGAGAGAGCGTCGCCAGAGAAATCATGATTCTCGATTTTCCCCGATTTTTCCAATCTATTTTGCGCACTGTCCCGCACTCTCCCGCACTCTCTCGTCCACCTTCCCTCCCACGAAACTCGCGGATAAATGCATTCGAAAGCGAATTCGCCGGAGATAATGGCGCAGCGACGCGCGCATGGGTCGCCGCTCGAGGTCGACGAAAAAAATATTCCATTTACAATGCGAAACCAGCACACGCACATACAGAAGAAGGGGGGCGCGAAGGGGTTAGAGGAAAGATAGGATTAACCGCGTTAATCGAGCATAAATTTCATCCGTCGCGCGGCACCGAAATCGCGGGGGTGTGGATGGGTGCAGTAGGAGTGAATTTTGCCGAGCGGTTTTAGCATGCCGACATCGCGATAACCAACAGCCGAAAGCGACGCGCTTGTAAAGTGCTTGATTGTAACTTATGCGGCTTCATTACGCCGCGCCGGCGAACGCGTGATGTAATTGTTCGATGCGTGAACGTAACGTGTCCGCGTGCCGTGTGTTTTTCGGGATTTTTACCTGCCGCTCGCCGCCTTGCTCGTTCGTTCGTTCGTTCGTTCGTTCGTTCGTTCGTTCGTAACGTTGTGACGTTTGTCCCAGTCGCCGGAACGCAATATCGCGCGAGTCTCGCGGAAAAAGCGATCATTTATTAACATCTTGCTTTATCGCGCGCACGTCCTCGTTCAATACGCCCGCGGTCCGCCCGATATATATATATATATATATATATCGCTTGGCGCGTTGGAGATGATTCAATCGGTCGTTTCCGTCGTTCGCCGAATAATACATTCAGGCGAGCTCTTTCTCCGTGGGTTAACGCGCGTATTTATGCGCGATATTGATAGAATCGCGCCGAAACGGCATTGATACCGGTTGTTTATTTAGTCCGGTGCCAACGAAGAAAATAAATATAACGACGCCGATGTGCGGCACGAGCGCGCGCTCGTGAGCCGCCGGATGAAACGATGAAACCGCAAAGCGTGACTAAGCTGTGAAAAAATAACCGAAGAGAATTACGCGTACGCGAGTAACGCTTACAGGCGGATCGATAAGTGCCTGATACTCGCGCGAATTACCGCGCGCCCGCTTGGTCGTCATTGAGACTTCGATCATTTTTACGTCGTTGTAAATCTAATTGGCAGTTACTGTCGACAGTCGAGAATTGATATCGGAATTTCTGCCGTTGCCGGGGATATTTTATTTTGAGTCTCTCTTTTCGCAGTCACACACACACACACACACACACACACACACACACACATATACCGCGCGTGCGTGCGGGCACGCGTACACATGCTACAGACGCGTCGTTTCCATCTTGTCTTCCCTCCCCAATTACTACGCTTAATTAATGTACAATTCTCATGTTGCGCAGAAAGGAAACTAATGTCCCGGAGCATAATAAATGTTCCGTCTACATCTATATCTTTCCCCGCCCATTAGGGGCCCTCCGCTTTACCGCTCTACGTTTATATTGGGTACCCTCGCCTACATAACTCTTGGTTATCTTCAATTTTCAACGGAGATAAAAGCCCTCTCCCCGCACCCCATCCCCTACGTGATATCCCTCAGAGTCTATGACGTTCGAAGGCCGTCAAAAAAAGAAAAAAAAAAAAAAAAGAAGAAAAAGTCGAAACCTCGCGTAAATGTCGGTGGGAAATAACGCGAATCATATGTAGAGACCCGAAAATATCGTAACATCACGGCCCGATTAACATTACGGCGCCATGCTTCCGCACGTAACATCGCCGGTCGCGTAAATCACGGGCCGAATTTAAAATCGACACGCGCGTAACGTCAATCCGCGGTCGTAAATTAAATTCGCATGTTACGAAATTTCAGTCCCGTCGTTCGTTCGCAGAAATAAACGGCCGACATATACGTGTATACATACGCCGCATATATGTTAATGCAGCGTGGTCGCGCGTACGATTATTGCCGGCGTCTAATTCGCATGATCGAGTCTCGGCGGTTTCCGTCGCGGCTGTTTTCGTGTCATCGGGCTGCGTTTATTGCGCCATGCGCTTATTCATCTAGATAGCGGCGAGGATGACGCCGCGGCCGTCGCCGTGGATAAATCGATCGTATTATCCGCGCGCGGCTCGCACGAGAACGATGCCGTCGCGACGATTGTCAGCGGTATCGCTACTCTGTCATTACGAGGCCCGAAAGCGATTTCGCCGCTGCCAAAGAGAGATTTCAATTAATAAGCGCGCGCTCGCGCGCTGTGTCCTTTGTGCGGCCTTGTGTCGCAGTCGATTACGTTATGAATATTCCCGCGAGAGTCTTTCGTACCCGTGATTACCCTTCACGCAAATGACAACACATTGTCGCGATGTGTAAGTAAGTCGCTCGAAACGATCAGAGGATTGCCCTTTTGAATATGTCTGTGTATGCATATTATCCCGAGGCGAAATTTTGATTTTACGTTGGCCGTACCAATTCTATCAAAGCAGCGGTGAATCTCAAAATATTAACTATGTATAGATTGACATCATTTAATGCTATAAGTGGATTATTTCCTGTTGCTTCTTCTATGTTGAGTTTTATAAATTAATATATGTATGTGTGTGTGTGTGTGTGTGTGTGAGTACGTATTAATATGTACGTATAATGAATATAATAAAATAAGAATTATTTTCTTTATAGTTTCTTTTTTTATTATTTTTTGTAATTATTTAAAATAGGGGAACCACCCCCGATTTCAATAATTTTCATATATATTATTATTACTATTCTCCTTTAATAACATGCAACAAATTTTAGTTGTCGGTCGATGCTAATTAAAATATTCTATAAATATTTATAATTATAAAAAGCACACTGTTGTAATAAAAATATTGAGTCTATTCTTGCTTCTAATACCTAACCATTCATATCGTACGAGGTGTGAGTATTGCATATGAAAATCCGAAATTGGCATTCGGTGTGTTGAAAAACAATAACGATCGCAGTGAGGTCAATGATGGGGAAAACGATGTGTTTACGTTTGGAAGATAGAAACGCGGATCATAAAAACGATGTCGCGATAGAGGCAGTTAGTCGCTGTTGGGCGCCCGAAATAGACGTGCCATCGCCACTCGTGCAGAAGGCTGGTGAATGTTAATCAAATCATTGTTTTCTAATGTTCATCGGCTGACCGGGGTCGAGCATTGTTCCCTTACACAATTAGTTGATTTCTCTTAATTCCGAATACCGGTGTCGTCGTGCGTTTCCCCTTCGACACCGGTCCGATTCAAATGTTTTCTTGGTCACCAGACCGGGTTCGCCGTACGTTTCTCCGGGGCGGGGGGGGGGAGGTATGACCTAAGTGATCTGAGCCAGCAGCTGAGAGGGACATCTCCTGCACTTTCCCTTGATGTCCATTGTACCTCTTGGTGCTGGATGGTGAGCTTTAGGCTGGGATACGTTGGTGATTTCCTCGTGCGCTTTCCCTTGGAAATCTCCGACTGTCCGCCAGCGGTTCGAATGTGCGCATATCCATTCGGACCGCCATTTTTAATCAATTATCGCGTGAGGTAATTGCGCGAAAGCCTGACTCGAAGGTGCGATTTAGCACTCGGTGCGTCTCCGTATCCCGCTCGATCTCCACCGACGGCAGTCTGAATTATATTATCGTTATGTTATCCATTGTTTTTTTTGTGTTTATTACCTCGACTACTGCTTGTTCATTCGGCTTTTATTGCGTATGCATAAGGCAAATAAACAAAAGAAGGGAGATCACGGGGACTTCCTCCCATGTTATTTATACATCCTATACGTTACTTTTATAGATGATATAAGGGGAAGATTCTTTTCCCAGCGCGCTGCTTCATTATACTCATTGAGCTCAATTTTGATTCGAATGTACAGAAGAGAAAATATAGCATATATCTTTATGTATACATTATATTATTATTACGAATATATCTTTGTATTTACGTTTATCGAAAGTTATTCAATATAACTGCATCGGATATTATTTTCGACATAATCGCAAAAATTATTGCTGAACGGCATTTCGGCGTGCGTATATTCGTAGCGTGACACACACAGTAGCGGAACACACACACACAGTCGCATAAAGCATTGTCGTTGAGATCGGAAACCTCCAAATGATCCGCGGTCTGCTTTAATCGCGACAATAATGCATCCACCGTGAGCGACGAGACTCGATTATCGTCGCTCATTATCGAGCGATAATGTTATGCCTGTCGCGGCCGCTCTGCAAAACGACCATCGGGACGCATCAGAAAGTCATTGGACGATCGCTAATTTATTATCGGCGAGTTCGACCGTAAATGCCAATTGTTGTTTTTCACGCACATACATGCGTCATAAATGTCAAATTGCGGATAAACGATGCGCATTCGCACAAATCGTTTTCGCGCGGAAATTGGGTCTTCTATTCATAGATAAAACGCGGATTTCGCGAGCGAGGAGAAAAACGACCTCCGCAACGGTATTAATTAAGCGATTAAAGCGTTGAATTTTCAAGGATATTGATCCATACATGTTAATGCAGTAATTTAATTAAAGTTACGACAATATTATTTACATGGATAATGAATAAAAGAGAGGAAAGGGAGAAGGGTCGAAATAAAGGGTCGCGTCTGTTTTATTCTCGATGATATCAAAACGTCAATTTGCGAGAGATCACTCCGATCGCGTATCTCATCGCCACGAGGTAGATATAGAAAAAAAAAAAAGACTTGTTGACGCGCGGTCAAAGTGTAGTCTAGTTCATAATAATGCGAAGAGTCACAAGATATAGCGCTAAGAAAATACCTCGGTCCAAAATTTCTCCCGCTCGTCCCGCAGAGATTACGAGCCACGGCAATTTCGAATGGGGAGATCGTTGGGAGGAACGAATTGTCGCGCGAATATCGAGCTCTAAATTTTCGCGGCGATGCGATTCGGTCCCCATTTCGACCTCGACGCCGCGCTTCCTCCTCACTCGCGTCCTCGCAACGTAGCGGCAGTCCGTTTCGTCGGGCCAGTAAAAACTTGGAGTGTTACTCCAGACCTGACAGATTTACTGCCTCGGTCTACTTCCATCCGCGTTAATTACGAGATTTTACCTCCGCATCGAGCGTACGCGCGCGCGCGATGCCGCGCGATGCGGCACGCTCGCTCACTGCCGCCGACGACGGTGAACTTTAACCGGCACAGAACTTCAGCCGGCTTGACGATTTCACGGCTTTGCCCGTGCTTCGCGCCGGGCGTCATAAAGCGCTCCGTCGCGCTTTATTTGCGGGAGTCGCGCTCGTCGAAACGCCTGGAAAACTTGTCCGCTTGACTGTTCGGCAGCCTTTGACGCCAATGTAGGTTAAATAACGTCGTAGCGAATTAAAAGAGATTCATTACACCAAATAGAAGAGAGACCGTTCATCACATTTGAAACTTCGATATTCTTGTTAGCACAATGCAGAATTTCTTCCTCGGGTGAAAACATTTCCGAGAATTAAGAGACGGAAATATTTCAATGGATTCAAACGCATAAATTTCTGAATTTAGCGGCAGAGTATCACCGCTAAATATCCGCGGCGGAATTTAATGATGGGGATGACGGGTTCCCGAGAGCATTACGTGTTTCGCTGAGGAATGAGGCCTGGCGGCCTACAAATTAGTCGTAATTTAAAGGCAAAAGAAAATGAGATATGATTTAAAGGATAAAAGAAAAACCTCTGTCTCTCTCGAGGTAGGAGAGACTGATTTATAATTCGATGGCCTTCAACGCTCATCAGTTGTGTCTTTATATTCCGGGGATTACGTTAAGGACAACACGTTTGAAGATAGAATTCGAGCACTGATTAGAGTCGCATTAGCATGTATTTCGAATTTCGAATCGCATGAGATACTTGATACACTTGTGCCGTGGGCGAACGGACGTTAATGGAAACGTCGACTATAATACGCGCGTGGGAGACTAGCCGGGTCCGCGTATTATCAAGTATAATGTATCATCCACGCGTGCGGGCGTACGGGAAATAAAGCACTGTTTTGCATATTTTAAGTATCGTGCTTCTAACGCTAAAGTAAACATTCGGCCGAGTCGAGGAAGCCCGGGTGCCAAATTTGTACATCGAGAAAAGTATAAACGCGTCATCCTTCAAGATAAACAGTCGTCGAGAGAACAAGTTCTCGAAAGAGAGATCCAAAGGGCGTGTCTTTATGCTGTCCTTGCAATTATTTTCACATATATATTTTCCAACTGTTTATGTCGTTCGTAACGAACAATCTCGCGTCATTTGGCCGCGCGTTGCTTTTTCCTTCTCGCCGTTTTTCCAGCTCCGCCGAATGCTATGCTATTGCCGTCTGTTTTATGAAAATGCAATTGCAGAGTCTTATTGGATCGGGCGAACTTTCCGTCGCGATATCGCTCCGCCGCGGCGGCGCGACAGTTTCCCGATCTGCAAATCGAGTGGAAAATCGCGCGCGCGCGAGAGAGAGAGAGAGAGGGAGAGCTCGTCCGACCGAGAGTTCTCGCGAAACGAAGGCGAACGCTCCCACGATCTACGCGCGTAACTGCGCGCCGCACAACTCGCGATTTTAATTTATTTCTCGCTGCGGAACGAATCGCGCGCGCTATTTCGCGCACGTATGTAATATTCGAATTTCATGGATGATGATGTCGCGGGACGCTCTCTCTCTCTCTCTCTCTCTCTTTCTTGCGAGATTTTACGCCGTCGCACGCTTAATTGGATTACGCCCGATGTCCCTGTGGTTCGCACTCGTTGGAAAAATTGTTGATCATTTCTCTCCCGGTTGAATATATTTCAATTCCTTCCCCACCGCTGACTCCCTCCCTCTCTTTCCTTCGAGCGTCTTTTTCAATGTTCACCAAGAAATACGCTCATCAGCTACAACCGCTCAAATTACAACGCGATTCGGTTCTACACTATTTTGCAATTAATGATTTCGGTAGAGAAGCGAAGTGCGAGTCGTAACCGAGTGCTGTAATCCGCAAAGTTTATTATACATGCGATTTCAAGAGTCAGCCTCGAGCACAAATTACAGACCTCTTTCGTCCTTGCGTCCTGGATCCTTTAATTCCACGTGCTGAAGGATTAATTAAGTTAATGAGAGAGGATCCGATGTGACCTCTCTCTCTCTCTCTCTCTCTCTCTCTCTCTCTCTCTCTCTCTCTCTCTCTCTCTCTCTCTCTCTCTCTCTCTCTCTCTCTCTCTCTCTGTCTGTCTCAGTCCAGAGCTGTCCAAGATGCGCCGTCTCATCAACGGCAAACCTACCTCCGTGTCGCCTCCTTTGTAGTGCCCGAGAAAAAGGCAAAGGGATCGCGAGATTGCGTGAAATTCGTTTAAATGCACTTAAATACGCGTCGGATTGCGGCGGACCAAAGGCCGCCACCGCCGATGCGCGAGAGCGCAAACTTACAGATGCACTCGCGAGCCAAACGCGAGAGCGCAGTATCGCATCCGATTGATAAAACGCCCGACGGACGCAGAATTTGCGCAAACCGCGCGGTAATTTGCGTTTTGCACGCTCTACTTCCGATTTATCGCATATATATATATATGTGTGTGTGTGTGTGTGTGTGTGCAGAAGCAGTTCTCAGCTGTTCGCACATTACGCGTCTGCTTTAACGTCAATTCGTGTACGACAGCCTTTAGCGCGCGGCGATGCGCACTAGCACATTCGGTCGAATTTGCTGCTAAACTGCTCGACTATATCCTTTAAGCGTCGGCCAGGAGATTGTCTTCGTCGCAACATTTTCATTGCATTATGCGTGCGTGCGTTCGACAATGGAGCACGCATCGCTGCGCGCGCGCGCGAATCGCGTAACTCGCCGGGTCTGCTCTCGGGACTCGACTCGGCTCCGCTTAGCTCAGCTCAGTTCAGCTCAGCTCAGCTCGGCTCAGCTCAGCTCAGCTCAGTCTCGGTCTCGTTTGCGTTATGCAGCTTGCGCCGAATGCGGGCCCGCATGAATGCACCGCGGACGTGTAGCGGATCGGGGTGCACGTGCACATGCGGGTGCGTGCGCGCGACCGCAAACGCGCGTCCGAGACGTGAGATATCTCGATAATTAATCGGCGTGCGTGCGTGCGTGCGTGCGTGCGTGCGTGCGTGCGTACGTGCGCACGTGCGCGCACGCCGGAGGATCGATGCCGCCCCGTGTCTCAGCTCGTGGCGAACAATTGTACGCGCGTGCCCAAGTCGCAGTCGTGAAATAGTCCATTTCGGATTACATCGAGCTCGCTCGCGAGAGAGCGTCCTAATGTCACGTCACGTTGCTAATTACAGTCGCGGCGGCATACGACGAATCCGTATCGCGAGGAGGTAACGTAAAATAACGCAATAACGAGAGAATTGCACTTGTCTGAAAAGCCGTTTTCTAAACGGAACTTGTCCGTGGTTTTCAGCACGTTTCTCGAACACACGTGTACGTATATATACCCGATCGTTGGGAAAGCGTTGAAAAAGCGCGTGTGTCAAACACGACGCAAGGAGAAATCCCATTTGATTTATAAGATATTACACCGGGTATAGAGAGAGAGAGAGAGAGAGAGAGAGAGAGAAAGAGGTGCGGCCACGCAAAAGCTGCCACGGAAAATCGAACTCTTTCGCATTAGCAAATGGACCGTTGCGGCGATCGACTCGTTCTCTTCCGGCAGCCGAGCGCCGCTCGCCGAAACGCGGACTATGAATCGGTTTACTTAGATTAATGGATCTCCCGTAGTCTGCGATGCCCCGCGGGGGTAGGCTTCGGCTTTTACTGTTATCGGTTCGCGCTTTCCGCGTGCTTTCTTCGCCAATATACTCACGCGTTTCGCGCACAAACGTTGCCGCACGTCGTTTGTTTCGCGCGATGATGGCAAACTGCGGGAAATCGTAATTTTGCGCGAATGAAACAAGGAAGATTAAATGTACCCCCGGCTTTGTTTTGCCTCCGTAGAGTTATGCACATATATATATATATATATATATATATATATATATATATATACGCAGAAAAACATATTTGTCATTTACAGAATTATTTATTCTCTCTCTCTCTCTCTCTCTCTCTCTCTCTCTCTCTCTCTCTCTCCTTCTGTAAACATTTTTGTCCAGCAGGTAAAAAAGAAATCCAACTTGCTTTTCCATTCGTTCCCTCCAGCTCTTTTTCCGTAATATTGTTATTTCGTAATACTTGTATGTGTTTGTTTTGCAGTTGACTCGATTGCAATTTAATTGTTCAATTCTGCAGGCGTCTGCAAAATCGCGTCTGTTTGCGCGTAATTTCTTTTTTATGATGCGACGTAAAAAAGGGAGAGAGGAAATAATCGCCGCACTTATTTGCGCTCGAGAGATGGCTCGCCCGCGGGATTAACCAGTTGGTTCATTGTCGCATCTCGTCCGGATTCGTTGAATAATATCGATATCAGTTTGCTCGCGGATGCGGGGGTCGAGTCGGCTGCGCGGAACGTATGGAGAGAGAGAGAGAGAGAGAGAGAGAGCTTGCACGGATCTAATTCAATTTCCAAAACGCCCGGAAGCGTCCGAGCCTGTTGAGGCGAACGGCTGTTCCGCGCCGAACTTCGGGACTGTCATTAAAACTTAAGGGAAAATGCCGCTTGTCTGTGCCGGCGGCGACGGCGCCGGTGACGGCGTTGTCATTGTAGCTCTTGATATCCGACACGCCGGACGATATCAGCGGCTTATTGCGGAGCAGCCTGACCGACATTTTTCGCGCGTGACTAGTAGAACACGGAGAAAAAGAGAGCGGAGAGAATGTCGGCGATGCTTGAAAAGGAGAAAAAAAAAAGGGGGGAGAAAGAATGGAACCGAGTTATTAACTCTCGTCTCTTATTTGTACCGTCGGGAAATTATTTTATCAAATTAGTAGATTATTAATGATTCGCGTTGGATATATACCGTGCATGCGCGCTCGCGTCTCACGTTTCTCGTGTAAATATTATTAAAATGAGTTACGGAGAAACGGAATAATGTCGGCGTTATTAATAGCCATATCCGTGAAAAATGAAGACCCTTTCGTAACTCCGGTCTAATTAAGTCGAAGTTAATTAGCGCTAATGAAGTTAATTAATTTCGCGGGCACCGCATGACGTGTTAAAGAACGTGCTACATACTGTATATCATTTGATTATTATTATGTTGCCGGGATATATGTTACTGCAGAAGATGAAGAAATAGATACACGAAAAGTAGCACGGCGATAGTGCGCGCAATGCTGTAAGAAAATACTCGTTACCTCTAATAAAATGCTAAATCATATTTATGGATGATAACGAAACCGCTCGACGAGAGAGAGCGAGAGAGACAGAGAGAGAGAGAGAGACAGAGAGAGAGAGAGAGAGAGAGAGAGAGAGAGAGAGAGAGAGAGAGAGAGAGAGAGAGAGAGAGAGAGAGAGAGAAACTCTCAGCGTCGCTTATGCGCGATTGAATTCAAAACGAACAAGGGTAAAACGAGGAGCAGGAGGAAACACAGGATGGAAGGAAGCGTGGGAGATAGCTCGTGGTATTCGGGAAAAGGGTCAATGGATCGCTCCAGAAAGCCTTTTGCTTGAGATTTAAACGTTACCGGATATTAAACTGGTCCGACACAGCGTAGTAGCGGCACTCTTGGAAAATGTCGAATCGACTGATTTTAATACCAATCTTACTGGTTCAAAGCCGCGCTCTTGCGCAATTAGGAGGCGACGTGATTCGTTCTCTCTCTCTCTCTCTCTCTCTCTCTCTCTCTCTCTCTCATTCTCACGTTTACGGATTCGTCGAGCGTTGCTCCGCAACGTAGATTTCGCGCCGAGACCGGAGATTTCCACGAGTATTTTATCGAAAAGATAAATAATTAGGGCAGGTGCGGCGATGAATGAACGCTCATTAGGGCACAAAGCCGCGCGAACGATTAGACCAAAGCCGGTTGTACTCGCGATTTATTTCCCTAAAGAGGATAATTTTCCTCATATATGGTTATTAATAACGAGAAATGACCTTCTCTCACCTTTCTCCCCCGTCACCATCGCGTTGAAAATGACGGGAAAAGAATAATCCCCTAATAAATCCGACTCGAAATCTCCTTGTAAATGTAAGCGGGTTGTGTTTTATAATCGCGCTCTCTCCCGCGGACTCGCTCTTCGTTATTAAAAATGACCGTTGGTTTATCGCGCGCGAATCATCCGCATCATCGTCGGCCGCAGGTTCGTCGAGGCCCCGATATCGCGCGGTAATCCCGGCGATACGTCGAGCTGAGTTATCGTTCAATTCTGAGTCGCGCGCGCGCCCGGAAATTCAGTCGCTCTCGGTTGTTTGTCAGGCGGACGGAAAGGGAAGACACGATCCGGAAATTATTGGACGCGTGTGATTAGGTTAATTTCTGGCCGGGATTATATTGTGTGCCGCATTGTGTCGCGGCCGGCAACAGTATTGCAACGGGGGTCGCGCACGCGGGCCTCCCGCCTCGTGACGATAAACCGAGCTCCGACTAGTTAGATTTATTTTCTAATCGTATGCGCGTGCGTATTTATCGCCCGCATAACGCCAATGTTAATGTCTGATATGCATATCGGGAAATTACGTATGCGGCAACCTTCGCGATGCAACATTCTTGAGTGTCATTAATTAAAGCGCTTCGTACGCTTGCAAAGTTTAACTTTGCGGAGCTTTCGGTGGGTAATTACTCTCAGCGTTTCCACGTATTATTATTATTAATCGTTGTACTACGAGACTCTCGCGATAAGCGGCGACTCTCTTTGACAATTAAATAAAAGCGCTCACATGACAGAAATATATGCGGAAAGAATACATAATGAAATGCGAGGCGAACGTTACGCCGGTATCAGCCAGTCGCTTTTTATCGGCATGAACACGTCGGGATTTGTACTTTGCTTATCGTCGCGACGAGATTAACGAGCGGCACTAGAATTCATTGCCGTGCATGCGTCGCGTATCGATACGTTACGAGCTGCGCTTCTAATCGCGTAAACCAGCCGTAAGCTGATGAGTCGGACGAAAAATAACGGCCTAGTCAGGAATTCATAACCAGCGACCTATATTTCTCTCTCTCTCTCTCTCTCTCTCTCTCTCTCTCTCTCTCTCTCTCTCTCTCTCTCTCTCTCTCTCTCTGGACTTGTCCGCGCTTGTCGAATATAACGAGCGGTTATCGCATTCCCCTGAAGTAGAATAAATTTTTAATTAGGGGAATATATCCGGAAACACACATGCATACGCACGAGCACACACACACACACACACACACATACGCGCGCGCGTGCGGAACGAGCCTGGTCGTAAATTAAACGGCCGAGCGTCTGTTCGCGGAGATGAAATTGTCGGCGACGAGTAGCACCGCGGGCTCCTCTCGCAAATTTATGAATATTATTTGATATATTTCTCATGCACGTGCGCACGCGATTATCGCGACTGTAAAGTAGGAAAACGCGC
The DNA here is from genome assembly GCF_003227715.2 of Harpegnathos saltator. Taxonomy (NCBI): domain Eukaryota; kingdom Metazoa; phylum Arthropoda; class Insecta; order Hymenoptera; family Formicidae; genus Harpegnathos; species Harpegnathos saltator. The sequence goes on along the minus strand of NW_020230432.1, from coordinate 352,539 downwards.
TCGTAAAAGATAGAACACACTCGTGGCATGCGTGTTTCCTTTTTCCTCCCGCCTCGCAGCGCGAGCTCGTGAATTTTATGCGAACCGGCGTGAAAAAATGATACATCTTGTATAACTGCCGGATAAGTAGCATATTACGTGTTTATCTCGTAACAGTTGCGCAATTCCGAAGCCGACGTGGCACTTCGATAGCCGAATAGAAAATTCACTTGAGGGGAAATGGATTCGGCATAAAATTTTACAAGAAAAGGATCTGGGCCGAAAGAGTTTATTACTAATCATATCGAAAACGTAAAACATGTAACAACCTTCAAATTTATGTACATCTACGGCTGTTTCATTCTGTGTTACGTAAAATTCCATCGTCCGTAGTAACAAATCAAGAAACATCGCAGCCACAAATTGGGTTTTAATGATCCGATGTATGTGGCTTTTAGCATTGTTTTCTTCCTCTTTTATTATTGCCCCTTATTACAAACTTATCAACGTTTAAAAGATCGTCAATTCGGTACGCTAATTTAGCTCGGCGGCAAAGAGACACTTACACAGAGAGCTCGGACAATTTCTTCTTTTTTCCAAAACGCCCAACGATCGCGTGCCAAGTATCGCGATTACTATTATATTATACACCGAACAAACAGTTCGACAAATTCTCGCCGGTGGCACGCAACCAATCGGCGGATGCGAACAGTAATTCCACGCGTTTCGCGATTGGATCGACGCGCATTTCGGATAACGAACACGACGGATGCGTGATGCGAGCGTGAGCAGTATAATTCGTGCCGGGCTATAACATTCACTAAGCACTTTTTTGGCTTTTCCCCCGCTGCCCCAATTCCATGTCCGCGCCACCCTTTGTGTCGGTCGAAAAAAAAGGGAGAGAGAGAGAGAGAAAGAGAGAGAAAGAGAGATAACGACGATGTTCAGCAGCCTGCACATTCGTTTCCGGCAAATATCCGCGAGTAGCCGGTTTGTTTGCTCGCGCACGCACGTACCGACGCGGCGTGCACGCCACGCTTTTGAAAGCGCGCGCGCTCCCGGAATTGTCGAAATCGTCGGCGAGTAACAGCGGCCAGCCTGTGCAACGCGAATTCAAATGCGACGGCCATCCGTTCGGGTCCTGACGAAAAAGAGAAAGAGAAAGGCAGAGAGAGAGAGAGAGAGAGAGAGAGAGAGAGAGAGAGAGAGAGAGAGAGAGAGAGAGAGAGAGAGAGAGAGGCTCCCGAATCACTGCGTAACCTGAGCGCGCTACTCGCGCGTACACGCGCAAACGGGCGAGTAAATGAGCGGTATGGAGAGCAGCGTCGTGTGCCTCCTCTCTCTCTCTCTCTCTCTCTCTCTCTCTCTCTCTCTCTCTCTCTCGATATTCTCGATACTCGATTTTCGGCGCCGCGTCCTCGTACAGTTTCACGCATGTGCGCGTGCATGTGCGAAGCTCATACGAGACTCGCGAGTCCGACACGCGTGTAATGGACAAACGCATCCGATGAATATGGCCGATGAATGCGTCCGGTACAGGGACGGGAGGCTCAGTTGATACGAGACGTAACGAGTGTCCCGATCGATTCGAATGTTCGGCAAGGAGTTCGAGCGCAGCGGAATTTCCGAACAAGGGCTTTCGACGCGTCACTCGCGTGGTTAGACGCTCATAATTAACGAAAATCGCGAATACCTCGCGAGAAACGTGCGGAAATCGGAATCGGAAGAATATACACGAGATAATAATACATAGAAGAACAAGCGCACACTGAGAGAAAAGTGTACGATATTTGGAACTATAATGATGTAGTAGCTAAATTATAATCCGAAATATCATATTTATAGTAAGTGTTACCATAATATCGGTAATAATTACGATATAGGCATAGCATAACCAATCATATAATATTTTTACTAAGAATTCTTACTGAGAATTATAGCAAGTTAAATTAAAATTATTGTATGGATACGAATATAAAATGGTGGGTAAAGTAACTTTCTTTTATATAGTCAATATTGTCAGAATATTTGCTAAACGATGACAGATGTAACTATATGAATATCAAATCTCACTATATTTGTGAATGAGAAATTGCCATACATGTGGTAAAAATAACTAAACAATTATTCAAGACAATCATTGACTATATATTCGTGTTTATTCTACTGTATTTTGCAGGTTCCACGAACTATAAAAATATGGTTGACGCCAAAATGAACGATAAAAATCTAGTGAGATTATAGTTAATTCAACTATATTTTTCTATCGGTGCATTTTTCCGCCTTCTTGTCGGGAACAACGGGAACCACGACGCGCGCAATTATTCGCGACGGAAACGAGTTTGACGCGGCGCGGCGCGGCGCCCGGTCCTATTTTAAGCCGAAAGCGCGCAATTGTCGGATCGAATTATCGAACAAATGACGATCGCTACTTGCGAGGCCGCGGTGCAAAGGGTCGAGGCGCTGAATGATTCTCTCTCTCTCTCTCTCTCTCTCTTTCTCTCTCGGCCGTGCGATACACCGCGCGTGCGCGCGCAGTTGCGACTACTCTTGTCGCCGAACAATAGCCGTGTACGTTCGCATGAGAACGATCTGTCTGTTTAAGCGCTACCCACCCGCTCGAATCGCGACGAAAGCAGTTTCGCCGCCTATAAATTCCCGTTAATTGCCCGCGACTTGTACGCGCCGAACAAAAGTACGGCACGGACTTCACAATGGAGTACAATTTCCCGCGGTGCGCCGCTCGAGTCTCGCGCACACGAGTCCGCAGAAACACGCAAATAGGCGCGATCTCCTCGCCCCCGCGGCTTCCACTGAAAAATTTCCCGACGAATATCCCTGTATGCCCCGATGTCGTTCAAACGAACCGGAAGAGCACACACACACACACACACACACACACACACAGCCGCGCGCAGTTCACGAGCAGCGTTGAGAATTACGTAAAAACTGTCTTAGAAGCGCGTCCTGTTTTCTTTCTATTTGTGTACTTTTTAGTACTTTTTAGAGATTTTGTCGTGCAGCTCACGCTCGTCTCTCAACAAACTACTCGATTAATGACGCGAGTATCTTTTGCGCCCATCTCATTGTTCTCGCTTCGTTATAGTAGCCTCTTGCGAAGCGACGGCGAGGTTTTGCCTTATTACGAGAGTTAATATGAAGACGTCGCGGTTTATTCCGTCTCTTAAACCGGCTGACAATTCGCCGAGGTGGAGAAAAAGCCGATCGACGGTAAAAAGCGTCCATCTAGCGGCGCAAGAAGTGAGAGCGGAACCGCCGCGGCGGCGGCGGCGGCGGCGGCGGCGATCCGATCAGGAAGTAGCGCTATGGTATTGCAATCGCCGGCGGACCTTTTTATGCCATTTCGCCGCGTATTTTGCGTAATTGGCTTCCCCGAAGAAACCGGCGATGCCGCGCGGAGCGACCGATCGGCCAGTCGGCACGAGCCCGAAAGAGAGGCGCGGAGTTTCTCCGCCGCCATCCACGATCGCACCATCTTTTTACGATAATCGCGTAACAACGGGAGTGTAAAATTCATAAGAGGCTGCGAGAGAGAAAGAGTGCGCGACGGCGCGAGCGCGCGCGCGCGCGCGCCAACTTTCCGATAACGACGTGCATTAAGAAACATTCCTGGACGTGAGGGAGCTAAAAATCTCGAATTTTTATTCTCTCTTTTGAGGAACGTTAAACGACCGTGGTGAGTCGAGTGAAGTTTTATAGAGGGAAAGCCGCTACGAGAACGAATCTCCGCGACGAGGCGGAGGATTCGCCCGAGGAAAACGCTCGTCGTTCTCGAAGTTGCGAAGCTGCAAACTATGCGGTGCGTGCGTGCGTCTATGCATGTGTGCATCTGTGTGTGTGTGCTCTAACACGACGATGAACCGTCTTGGAGCACTCGTCGCACGCGCAACCCCCGGGCTGCCGTCTCGTTGCGAATACATCGCGCTACCCCCTCGGTTATTTTCCCTCGTTGGCTCTCGCTCACCCGCGCGGTAAAACGCGATAAAAGCCGAAACTTAAGCTCGCGCTCGCTCCGCGCTCTCCCCCGTGGGACGCATATTCGACGACTGAAATCCACCTACTTGGCGCGCTATCGTGCTTCATTATTCAGTAGCGTCGGGCCGTTTCGTGCGCACCGAGCGGCCAGACCCGAAAGGCGTATAATCCGGGGAACGAGTGCGTGAGTCGTAAACATCTGTCGTCGAGAGGTAGCTCGATGCTGCTCTCCAGTGGCGTGTCTGAAATCTCAACGTGGGTGGTCGATAAGTAATTACGTGATAATACGTAATACGGTATACGTGGCAGGGGAATTAATTTCTGCATCGGGATAATTTAACATTATACATCTCACTTACGCTCCTTTGTCCTTCGTCCATTAATATTATTTTCGCCTCGGACTGGTGTGCTGTTTGTCTTCTTGTTCTTATTTGCGTTGCGTACTGCACTGCAAACTGTACAAGAAGTTGTGCAAACAGTGCCGCGCTGTTGCCTGCATATTTTTGTCTGTTTCGGTATTTTTCCATGTATATGCAGCAGTTTTGGTAGAAAAGAGAGAAAAAGGGGCAACTGCAAACTGTTACTACAACGTGCAACAAACTACATCTTACGTTTGATTCCATTTTCACTTTGTACGAGGGGTCGTTGTGTTGAGTGATTAAAATTTTATAAGCGCGCGTTACCCGTCCCGTGGTATACACGGATGCTTCGCTCGAAATGAAGTTAACGAACGATTATTACCGCGATTACGAGACACTCGTTGTGTGTCGAGAGACAGATGCGTTTCTCATTAGAAGCCGAAGGAAGGCAGTGGTCGAGGAGGGCACTTCCTCGGCGAAGGTTTAATTTCTTTCCTCGTGAGAGAGGAAAGAAGAGAGAGAGAGAGAGAGAGAGAGAGAGAGAGAGAGAGAGAGAGCGAGCTTCGGGTCGTCTTTCGCTCACATCGCTTTCTTTCTTAAGTCGCGAGATATTATTTAACGTGCGCACAGTGAGTGTGAAAAGAGACCAGCCGACACAAAAGTTCGCCGAGCTCTTGAATCCTTCTAGCCCAGCCGACACTAATCTATCGTTACATAGTTAGAAGTTAGAACGTCCGAGTTCGCGGTATATACGAGGCCGAGATCGAGCAAGAGGAGCAAGAAGAGGGAAGCGATAGAGCGCGTTGTGAGAAGTTAAAAAATTCCGATGGAAATGCAAATCGCGCGCGCGGACGGAACTTTTTTGCAGTCGAGCTTTCCTTTTCTCCTTACGACTCGCTCTGTGTACGCGCTCAAATAGATCCCCGCAGAAAACTGCGTCGAGTGAATTTTCTGAGGATCTTCTGTTTGAGGAAAGCCATGGCAATTAAAGGGTATTTGCTCGCGCGCGACTGTGGTTATCTGAAATTAACAGCGGCTGTGTAAAAAGAGAGAGAGAGAGAGAGAGAGAGAGAGTGAGAGAGTTTAACTACGCGGGTAGTATTTACAAAGAGCAGCATTTTTCCGTTACACCATTCGACGTTCTCTTTTCTTCCCTTCTTTACTCTTTTCTTTCCTCCTCTCGTAAGAAGCCGATACATGAAACACATTCTCTTAATGTTCGAACCCATCGGAATCCGCGATGCGACGTGTGCAACAGATACGCGATCGTGTCGCGGCGGAAGTCGCTTTTACGAGCCCCGTGGTACCGTATGCTTCACGATGTTCCCTTACGACGACGACGCGTTTTACGATCGACCTCTGCCTAAATTAAAGCGAATTTCCGCTATTGTTCGTCCGCGCATCCGTCGTCACTTTCGTATTACGCGACCCGCAAAATCTCGGAAATCTCTCTCCGCCAGTGTTCTGTTACGCTCCCGCGAGCAGTTTTCTCTCACCACAAACGCGCGCGCGCGATACTCTTAAATATAAACCGCTCCGTAGCCGGTTAAGCCGTAGAGAGCCCGGTGGGAAAAAAAATCCAAATACGAAATCGATACGTTATGCACGGAATAAACGTTAACACGCGACACGAATTAGATCGACCCGGTCTGCCGCCGAGTATCGGATGCCGCCGGCTGCGATCCCCGCTGCTGCTTATCTCGCGAATATATAGGGTGGCGGTGCGATCGATATCTCGTTTATCCGCGGCTCTTCCTCCGAGCATACCGAGCGGCCAGGAATGTCGCCGGGCGATACAACACCACCCCCGCAATATGTCTGATAAGATCGGGACGGCAACGTGCCGAAGGCGCGCCTCGCTTTCTCCGCGTCCCTCTCTTATTTGTTCGCTACCGATTGCCTCTCGATCCCTCGTCCCGTTTCTCTCTCTCTCTCTCTCTCTCTCTCTCTCTTCCTCTCTCGCTCTTTCTCCCACCCGCCCTGAGTATCTCACACATTCTCCCCCTTTCTCCCTCTCTCTCTCTCTCTCTCTCTCTCTCTCTCTCTCTCTCTCTCTCTCTCTCTCTCTGTCTCTCTCTCTCTCTCTCTCTCTCTCTCTCTCTCTCTCTCTCTCTCTCTCTCTCTCGGTCTCGCTCTGTCGTTCTCCGGCGATGCCCCAGAATCGCGATTCCAGCGATTTAACGCGGGCGGCGACCGGCGCACGCTCCTAACCGCTCTCTCGGCATCGAGATAAGATAGCGTAATTGAGGCGACGATAAGGAAGTTAATTTACGCCGTGGAGTTCGTGGCACGGGTCAGGAGTGGCCGAGAGAGTCCACGAGAGAGACGGGGAGGGGAATATAATAAACCGCCCGTTACGCGAATCCACCGGTCGTCTTTCGACACGCGATGTCCGATCTCTCGTTTTGTTCTACTCATTAACAGCTCTGCGCCGAGATATCGCGCTTCTTCTCATTTATCGCCGGCGACGTCTTCATTTGGACTCGTGACTCACCCGAGAATCTCACTTAGCTTGGAAAAATCAAGTCGATGAACTCGGAGGGGGGTCGGCGCGCGCGCGCGCGCGCGCGCTAATACGCATTCTCTAAAGTTAATTACGTTCCGATTGATCAGACTCACGCAGTCTTGTCTCGCGTGAACATTCCTCGTCCGAGTAAGGACGAATAAATCCCATTTTCCGCATAATGACGCGTTATGAGTTACGTATACTTGTTATCGTGTTGTAACAATTTACAAATAATCATTATGAACATCGTTAAAATTATGAATATCGGCACGCAATTATGAATATCATAATAATTACGAGGCGGAATAACGAATCTCCAGAGTTGCAGAGAGAGAGAGAGAGAGAGAGAGAGAGAGAGAGTACAAGCGGAAAAACGATTAATACCGAATGACGACTAATGTCCGGCGCATGTGTCCATGTCAATCTGCAGCCGACAACACGCGCATTAATGTATACGGCCGGTCTTTTTGCGGGGAAAACGAGCGCACTCCTATCGGCGGCAAATACACGTGAAACGAATATTTGCCAAGTAATATCACTCGCCGGCGCGCGCGTCGATGCGCGCCGCGCTGCGTTTTATTTCTTTTTTATCAGCCGCTCGACATGTATGACGCATCGCGCACGCTGCGATTGACGCGACGGGACGTTGTTAACAGGTAATTTGCGGCACGATAATGACCATTCTGGTAGCCTTGAGCCGGCGATTCGGTGTCGCGCCGGTGTACCTGTTTCATGCTCGCGCGCGCGGTAACTCGTGTAACCGACGCTGTTCGGGCGCGCGCGCGCGCGCATGCGCGAGTGCACGTCGGGAGTGTAACCGCGTTCGTGAAAATCGAGCCTCGAGACTATTTTCCGATTCGTACATAGGTTAAGCATTTTATCACAAGCCGGAAGATCTGCCGGAGAGAAGACACGTGTTTCTCGTATTCGCCGATAGCGCGCGGTCGCGTCGAGTCGCAAATGTTCCGTTCTGCACAGCCGATTATCGAAAGGACGCGCCGCGGAAGGAGAGAATCGTCGGGAATCGTGGAGAAAAATGTACGACGCCGCGGAGACGCGGTAGTATCCAAACACCCTGTGTGTGTGTGTGTGCCGGTAACAACCCGCCCACATCGAAATCGCTCGCCGGCTGCTCCGTACAGTCCGTCGGCTCTTTTTCCCCTGTCCGCGATAATTTCCACGACGATCCGACACACTCGTAAATCGTCGCCGTCCCACCCGTTAGAAGGCACACGCGTTAACGTCCGTTTCTCGGGACCGGGTAAAAAGGGGCACGAACAGCCAGGAATGCCGCGGCGCGAGCGTCGAAGGGCGGGAATGCCGGCTGAGAAACGTTTCCATTATCGGCCGGAAAAAGGACACGCGATTCCGCCGTGCGGAAAGAAGGGGCAGGTAGGCGAGCACGAGCACAGGCAGACGGGAAAAGCGCGATTCGCCGTAATGGCGCGCTCGCGAGCCGATAATACGAGAGTTCCGCGAGAGAGCGGTGAGCGTCCTTGAGTTAATGAGACCTCACCGGCATACCACCTGCGTCCTCCTGCGTGGCGCGGGAAGAAAGGGACGACTTGTGTCTGTGCCGCCGCCGTCGTCGTCGTCGTCGTCGTCGTCGTCGTCGCCTTTGCAGCCTCCAGAAGCGCGCCGCTCGAGGGATCGTTCGAGCTCTTGCTCGCATCGCCGCGCGTGTGCGAAGCGTCTCACGATCGTTTATCGATACTCGCGCAATCAGCTCTCATTAACTCCTCTCGGCGGATATCTGCAAGCGATATTCTTTAATCGCCTCTGTATCGTATTACGACACGTAACTCAATATCGAATCGATATAACACCCGGAAAGACAGCCGGAAAACCTTGCTTGCTCCTACACATACCATCCTGCTAAACTCATTTTGCAAAACGTACATTTGAAATCTGTTATTAAACTTCGTAAGACGGCTTGCACTGATGCAGCTCGTTATGAGGGGATTTCAATTCCTCCGATAAAACGATTAAACCCGACGTTTAATTCGCCGTTCGGCGACGGCCGGGCTAAGCCGATCCTGATTACAGCGATCATGCGTCGCGGCTTCATCAATGGACTAAAAGACGAAGGAGGAAAAACAGGAGAATCGTTCGATTCAGCCAACGCGGTGCGGCGATGCGCCGTTGGTGGCAAAGTGGACGCGTTTTTGCGAGCGCGAGACACACACGGGTCCTCTTTCTCTCCCTCCCCTCCTCTCCTCTCTCTCTCTCTCTCTCTCTCTCTCTCTCTCTCTCTCTCTCTCTCTCTCTCCTCTTGATCCTTTCTCCACCTCGTTTTCCTTACGCGCGCGCGCGCCTCTTCCTCCTTCGCATTCTCGCCGCTACTTCTCCACCTCCAGCACCTCCATTCTTCCCGTATCCCTCGCGTCCTTACGCCGCCCTCTCTTTCTCAGCGAGCTCACACGCGCTTCTTTCCGTAACGGCCGAACGCTCTTACGGTGATCCGCGGCGGCGAGCACTTTCGGCCTAACGGTCCTTCGCGCGCCGCGGGATTATGCAAATTAAACGAGCGTGACGGCCGATCGGCCCCTTCGCGAAAACGCGCGCGCCAAGACTCGCGGCGTTCTCTCGTCGCGTCCGTCAGTCGAGAACTTCCAGTCGAGGCGCATCGCTGGCGCGTCGCGTCGGGATGATTTACGCGACGACGCCTTCTAATTGGATCGATCACTTTATAAATATCCTGAAGCTACATAGTTTATTGCGACACAAACAAATATATATATATATATATATATATATATTGCCGGTGCATTGGCATGCACGTACGTAGATACATGGCGCGATCCGGAAGTACAATATCGCGTCAGCTTCTAAACTATCGCGAACGCCGAGATCCGGCTCGAGAGACGTGACGAATTTACGCCGCGAGACGTGGGAAGCGGCGCGCGGTTGAACGATGTTTTATTGCCGCGCATCGCGACGGTTAATAATCAAATCGTGATTAATGGCGCCGAAATGATGCTGATTTACCGGCGATTTGTCATGTCCGTGGGATAAGGATTGGCGCTTCGGCCGGGCTCGGTCGCCTGCGTAGCGATAGTTTGCGGCCGTGCAATTCGCCGACTTTGTATGGCAATCGGTCGGGGAGCGGAGTGACGTTTGCATGTACTTACAAAGTAGAAGTAGAATAACGGTTTAGCGCGCACGACAATGACGAGTGACGTTCATTAGAAAGTTAGGTGTGCAGAAATTAGATTGCGCTACTTTGCGAAGTCATACCGTAACTTCCGCCGATGTTGTTACTGTTATAAATCTACAAGGTGACCGGAAGGTAGAGGCCGCGCGCTGTCTGCGGCTGGGACATTTGTAACGTCGAAAGCTTCGCGGCGATTAAGTTGTAACTATCCGCGATTAGCGCTGCGAGCGAGCGAGACTCGAGTCAATTTCGCAGGATCGTAGATTCCCCCCAACGGGCAAATTTTGCAAATCTGTGTTAGCGTGGAGTAATGTTTTCTCTTACTTACGCAGCGTCGTGATTACTTGCGATTATCGATTCGTAATTATCGGCTCGTAATTAAACTCGCGGGGCTCGTTCGAAATTGAAATTCCAATTAGCCAATTTGTTTTACGTGAGTCCGAGAGGTCGCGAGAAATAATGTTGTCCCCGTGAACTCACACACGATCGCGAAGCGTTCCGTCGAAGCGACCGCGATGAAGAGACAAAGTCGATCGAGGGGAAGAATGGCGAGAGATCCCGCCGTTCTCTTGCGCTCCTTCGAGTGTGTAACGCAAGATCTCGTGCCTCCCACGGCGCGTGTCGAATCCCAGTCGACGATCATCTTCGGCGTCGCCATTCATCACGACTTACGTAAGCGACACGGCTGCTGCGCGATGCATCGCGACGCGCACATGTGTCTCTCTCATTCTCCTTTGAAACTGTTCAGATTTATCGTCAATATTCAAACTGACGAGACAAATGTCGATTGGAGGAAAGCTCTCTGTGCGTCTTTTATTCGCGCCGCGACGTAAGAGGAGAGAAAAGGTAGAAAAGGAGGAGGTGAGAAACGTGCGACAAAAGCAAGAAGGAGTAGCGAGAGAGAAGAAGGAAAAAGAAGCGTAGGAAAGAGGTACGAGGTAGGGTTAGGGGACAGGGGTACGGGGGGCGGGGGGATTGGCGGGCAGATTACTATGTCTACCAGCGTGGCACGTGCCTGGGTCCCACGACGTAAATCAGCGCACGTGCCTCTCGCGGCCGCGAGCTTTTTCTCGGACAGGTTCAACGATCGATACCGTGGAATGATCGATGCCCCCGCGCGTCGTAATGGCCCCGTATATATCGCCACGAAGGATAGGAAAGCTTCGCGATAGAGAGGGATTTCTGTAGTCCCGTGGATCTATACAGGGTGTCTCAGTCTACCGTCCGCCGTCTTTCGGAAACTCGAAACGAACTGTTTTGGACGAAAACAATCTCCTTGAGAAATGTCCGGCATCCAATGCATCTCGTCGATTAAATTTTTAATTGGAGTTTGGTCACGATATATACATATATACATATATATATATATATATATATCAGGTCCGTTTCCATTTGTCCCAGATGTATAACTTGATTGCCTCACATTCGTATATTTTGTGCGAATTTGAATCTGAAAAATTCTGGACTTGCACTGATTATCGAGCGAAAGTTGCCTCGTCTCATCGAAAGCACCGTCATTCTTGTCTCACTTGTCGTTCGCACCCCATCCGCGATGAGACAGACCACCGAGCGGGTGACACCGCGAGCCACCCCTTGTAGATCCCAGCGCAATCCATGAGCAATCTGTGAAACCCTTGGCGCATTACCGGCTATTACTCATAATTACCGAACGACACGGTCGATCGTTCGTATCCATAGGGTAACGCGATATAACGCGTCTCGTGATGAGCACTCGCGCGGTAAACGTCGCGGAGGAAGAAGTCGAAGACGGCGAGGAAGATATTCCGTTCGACAACGAGCGCCGACGCGTTGATCACGTGCCACCGAGTGAATCAAAAGATCGCCGTGTACGGTCATTGAACGAGAGCCGCAGGTTGGCGCTCTCGTGTACACGTGTGTGCCTCTGTATGCACGTTCGTTGCCGCGATAGCGCACGTATGTGTACGCACTTATGTATATGTTTATGTATCGCAATCGGTCCTCCGTCAGGCGCGAACAAGACTGTTACGTAAGATACACGCGAGAGAACGAGGAAGAGGCGAGAGGGAAAAGAGAGAGACAGACAGACCGACCGACAGAGAGAGAGAGAGAGAGAGAGGGGGGGGGAGGGAGGGACAAAGATGGGAGAAGTAATTTCTGAAATGAGATTCCTCGTATTGTGTTAACGTGATTACTACTCGGTTATTCAATTATTACATCTAATATCGGGCCTTCGTACGTCGCGTCAGAGAGCGTGAAGAGTTTTCGGGCCACCTGGTAGAGTCATAACAGTAACAGCACCGGCGAGAGACTTACGGTATGACTTCGCAAAGTAGCGCAATCTAATTTCTGCACGCCTAACCGTCTCATGAACGCCGCGGCTCGTCATTGACGTGCGCCGGACCGTTAGTCTGTGCTTCCACTACGTTCGCTCCTCGATATTATATACTAATCCGTGTTACGAAATAACAAACGCACACAGGCGCACGAGCGTGAGCGCACAGGATTATCCTACATAAGAATAAAGAAGGAAAGAGAAAGACGCAGAGAGAAACGAGAAACTAGGTGAAAGTAACGAACCACATAAATCTTGAATACGCAAAATAGGCAAAGAGCAAGTGATAGACAGGTAGATGGATAGATGGATAGATGGATAGATGGATAGATGGATAGATAGCGTGTGGGAGAAGGAGAAGCCGGTGCATACCGTACGAGGTACATACATAAGCGCGGAATGGCGAGAGCGAGAACGGAGAAAGGGAGAGCGTGGCGGCTGTGGGAGGAGAGAAGGAGAGAGAGAGAGAGAGAGAGAGAGAGGGACCGGGAGAAGAAAAAAAGAGAGAAAGAGCGAGCGCGAGCAAGACGAGAGGGACGAAAGATTCGAGGGAAGTGATTTACCGCAAATTGCCCGTTCGCCGAGTCGCATTAAGCATTGGGCAATCGCGTGTATGTTCGCGGCAACGTCATGCGCGAAAGAGCGCGAGCGCGAGTCGCGAGGGAGCCGTCCTGCTTGGGGAAGGCGGCCCTGCTTCTTCTTCTTCTTCTTCTTCTTCTTCTTCTTCTTCTTCCAACTTATTGTCAAGACGCAGGCGCAAGGGCAGGCGCGAGAGAGAAGGAAGCCGTCTCTCTCTCGGGGCAACGCGTGCTAGACGCGAGTATATTCGCCTCGCGTTGCCGATCGGTACGTAAATCGGGAAATTCGCGGGCAATTTCGCGCGCAGTAATCTCGCGCGATCGCCGCGCGCCGCGTCTTATTTACGTAACCGTAGAACCGGACGGCGTGAGAGAAGAAGAGACGGACGTGCGGCTAGATAGAAATTTATTATTTTTAGTGGCCGGGAGAGGGGAGAGGTTAGTCGAGAGAGCGTTGTTATCGCGTCAGACAAATCGCCGAGAGCTGGAAACGCCGAGCGGTGAGGCGAGGTACTGTTAGGATAGGGATGCCCTATTATCGCGTCACTCGAGCTATCGAAAGCTGGAAACCGCAACGAGCGCGAGGGTCCGATCGCGCGCGGCCTTTATCTGATAGCGGGAACAGGTTTTAACGAGGCGAGGTTGCGCCGTGGAATTAAGTAAGCGGCGAAATTTTATGCCAGTCAAATTATTCCCCGCGAATTTGCAAGTCGTTTTTATTTCTCCACGCGGCGCGGGGGGGAGGAGGTGGGAGGGGGGAGACCCGGTCGCTGGAATTTGAAATTGAAATGCCGATGTGATTGCGTACGTCTTAATTATATAAAGACGCGCCGATGTCCGACGCTCGCGAGAGTCTCGCGTTGCGAGAAGGAAAGAATTCAATTTGCCGCGCTAACATGCGCGCGTGTCGCGATGACGTTTCGCACGTCCGCCGAGACGATGATAAATCGCGGAATAGTTAGGCGAGCCATACGTTACAAGTTATGAGGCAACGAGTGCGATCGATATGCTCGCCTTTATTGTATTATTCATGCACGCGACGCGTTAAGTAACCGACGTCTCTAAATCGAAAGCGGCATTAACATAAAAATCTCATCAGCGTGTCGTAACAGTAAAAGGATAGCACGCGTTTAGCACCGTGCAAATTCCGATAAGCGGCGCAATTAATCTCGCGTGGGCCATGTAACCTTTTATCGCAATGCATTCTGGTGGTGGTGTGCGCACTTGCTATATCCTCCGCATTCCGACCGACTGAAACCAGTTCAGCCGTTACGGAACACCTCCCTGGCTCTGATACTCGGTTTCTAATCAATAACGAACACGAGTTCTAACATTGTCTTTCGCAAATAACGCGTGTATAAAACGGACGAGAAACAACGACGAACTGTATACAATATTCGCGGCGTCTGCCTAGAAAAGAAGAAGTAGAGGTAGAAGAAATGCGAGGTTCCAAACTCTTCATCGCTTATCACGGAAAAGCTCACGGAAATTCCGGACCATCTGATAACTCGCATCATTTTAGAAATAAATAGACACTAAGTACACACACGGATGAGAACATCTCATCTGGCGTGATTATTCAAGAAGAATGTCCCTTTAGAGACTGAGAAAAGCGGAACGCGCAAGTGTCGAAAGGTCGCGTCGGGGCGAAAGGCCGCGGGACACATCGAAACTAATGGACGACAGTGTAAATAATCGATTTAGCGTGCCTCGCTCGTTTGCTAAGTGCCACTTTATCTCCATTCAATTAATATCGCCGCGGCGCGGCGGCGATCGCGCGTCATTGCGCAAGAGAAGCGGCGCGGCGGCGTGGCGGTGCACCGTCGGCTTAAGAGTCTCCGAGTGTATCTCGGCGCCTTTACGACGATGTTGCATTCATCGGCCGGATAGAGACCGTACGGTTGTTTCGCGCAGTATGCTGCACGAAACGAGGTCTATCGTCGCGCAGGCGTTTGCAAGTTAGCAAATTTCCGCCGCGTCGCGTCGGTATCAAAAGCCCGCCCCCGTTCGCTCGCGTGGCCAAACACCGTGGCGAAACTTGGGAGCTGATATCACCGCGACGACACTTCGCCCTCTTGTACTCCAACGGTGCGCTCTTCCCTCGGTTTTATTGCCTCTCTCCTCGCTGAATATTTCCGCAGCGTTAAAACGTTCGTCGCTTCCCTTTCCCTTCCCTTCCCTTCCTTTCTCCGCCCTTCCCTCCCTCGCAAACTCGTATCGCCGCGGGCGATATACACTCGGTGGCCCTAATCGCCCCTACGCGAGGTTAACACCTTTAATCCTTTGTACAAGCGGACGTCGTGTGCTAAGCTTCCCTCCTGGGGATATCAGAATTCCACGTTGAAATTTATCGCCGTCCGTCCCGTATTCCCCATCTCTTTCTGTTTCTCTTACTTTCCCTCTCTCTTTCTCTCTCTCTCTCTCTCTCTCTCTCTCTCTCTCTCCCCTCTCTCTCTCTCTCTCTCTCTCTCTCTCTCTCTCTCTCTCTCTCTCTCTCTCTCTGTCTTTTCCCGACTTCCTCCGGTGCGTTCTGCACATGCTCCGTTCTACGGTTAATAGTACATTTATATCGGGTAATTGCGCGGCTAATTGCACGTCGAAAAATCGGGCGCTTTCTTCGTTAAGTCTGAAAGTCATTTTTTTTTTTTCAATAAATTTCTGCTGAAGGGCGAAACTTCGAGCGTACCTGATGCGGAGAGTTAAAAAAGACGAATTAATCTGCAAGAGAATGCAATAGAGAATTTTTTTTCTTTTTTAGGAAAATGTCGGGCGAATTTTATTATATTCGAAATCCCGACATGAAAGTTGTATTTTCGATACAGAATTTTATCCCCGGCACTCGAATGTAAAATTTAATTACTAAAATGTTCGATTATATGCATATTGAATGATTACGTTGGTGGCTTCTGAATTTTGTTTTTCTCTTTTTTTTTTTTTTTTTTTTTTTTTTTAATTTAGTGCTGAATACGCACAGAGAGAGAGAGAGAGAGAGAGAGAGAGAGAGAGAGAGAGAGAGAGAGAGAGAGATAAAATGCGATTTTTGCGTCACAATACGCGACAGTTATACGCGTCTAGACTCGTGGAAATTGTAGCCGGCCGTTTGCGTGAATAAAATACGGGCGAGCCAGTCTCGGTGAAAAATTACTTCGCGCCTCGAGTACGAGTTCTGGCAGCTCTGTCGATACATCGCGAGCTCCTAATTAATGGTCGTAGTTCGCCAAGACCGCGTTTCATTCGTCGATAACGTCACGTAAGTCCGAAGTTTCGCTGCCGTAATTCCATTAAGGGCGTGGGGGGAGGAAAAAACGCGTTCCCATTTTACTCCCGTATAATTACGAAACGCGCTCCCGCTTCCAGGCTTAAGAAGAGGACGACGGCGCGTGGAATAACTCGCGCGAGATTTATGTCACGTCGGCGTGCACAATGTGTCGCGAGTTATTGTACTTCCTCACAAAGAATAACACGCGATGACACGTCGAAACTGCCGTACACCGGAACTGCCGGATAATGAATGCGTGCGAATAAAGCAAGATGAATCCTTTCGCTGTCGCGTTCGTCCAAGCGAACGCCACGAAAGTCACAGACAGGTAGAGCCACAAATTGAAACTAGAGTTAAATCAGGCTTAAATTCTTCTCCCCTGAGAATCCTCCTTCAAAAGTCCGCATCTACAGATAATTTCGCTATAACCCTTCGCAGTGATAAAATCCCGCTGTGCGCTCGAGGAGTGGCGGCGCCAAAAATCTCGGTCGTAATCTCCGCGTCGTTTCGATTTCACGTCTCAGAGATAACCTCGAGATTATCTCACCGTTACGTTAATTGAGAATCACCGAGATAATTATCTCGAGGTACGCGCGCGCGTTCACCTTCGCGAACGACGCGCTGGCCCTCGGGGTCGTTCGCTTTACACGGAATCGCTGGTTGTTTCGGCCCTGCCGCGCGACGTGCCGCGTTAATTAAGGCCGTCGAGGAAGCAGTCCGCCGCCGCCGCCGCGTCGAAATCGCAGGGAACACGACGACGGAAGAATCGACGCGAACGCGCGCGAGGGCGGGCATCGAAAGCGCGGCAAAAGGAACGGCAACGGCCACGGCGGTGCACGAGAGGGCGCGCACCGCAATTTCCCTCAGACGACGAGGCGACGGGAACCGCGCCGTTATCCTGAAAGCGCGCGATACCCTTCCGTCCTCTTGCCCTCCCGCAACCCCGGCATAATTACGGGTAATTAGCTGTTACGCGCAATTGGTAATAATAGTCGTGTCCGGCGGCGTGCCGGTTCCCCGCCGCATTCTCGGCTTGGCTCTCTCTCTCTCTCTCTCTCTTTCTCTCTCTCTCTCTCTCTCTCCATCGCGCTCCGGTCGCGCCGACGCTGCCGCTGTATGTTTTGTCGACTGCGCGAGGAAGGACGACGACGGGGGTTGAGATCCGGCGCGATTCATCCTGGAAGTCGTTTAGGCCCGCGCTAAAGTCCGCGGAGTGAAATTCTTCGCTTTGTTCACGCTCGCGCGCGCTCACGGCCGTTCGGCCGGCAGAGACGGCGCTTCTTCGTCGGATGTTCGAATCCGATCATAGCCAGAGCGGTGGGCGCGTTCAAGTGATTCCGCGTCCCCGCGCAAGAAGCGAGCCCGAGCGCGAGCGCGCCTAGGTGCTGCTTCGCCGTGAATGAAACTCTGTCTCTCTCTCTCTCTTTCTCGCGCGACGGCGGTAATTTGCGGCACTCCCGAGGCGGTACTCGAGCGAGAGAGAGTCGGAAGAGAGAGAGAGAGAGAGAGAGAGAGAACCTCGATCTACGAGCGGCGGGTTAACTTTGTATTTCCTTCTGTCCCTCGCTCTCTTTCTCTCGTACTTTGGAATATTGCTTTTTCCTGTGGGAAAAAGCAATATTCCGCGCGCGACATTACGTGCTCTCTTAATTCCGACGCCGATTCGCGGAGCGCGTCGGCGAGCAAATCGCCAAGTCCTCGATAAACACTCGTTTATCCCGAGCCTGACCCCGACACTCTCAATTGGAATTTCGCCGATTGCCTGCGAAAGCGGCGAAACTTGGCCGCGTTGGTGGCGGCCGCGGCGGCGCGGCCGGCGGTGGCGGTGGCGGCGGCGGCGGATCCCGGAAACGTGTTCCCCGTCTGAAACTTTTAGCACGAAGTTACGCTCGTGTTTCGGTTCTTGCCAATCGTTTTGCTCCGCCACGGCACAGCGCGCCGCTTGTAAAGATTTTCCCGGGCGAAACTTCCGGATCGTTATACGCGCTCTCGCGAACCCCGGCGACGGTTTCCGACAACTCAATCCTTCGAATGCAAAGTGTCACTTCTTTCGCGCGACGGGCTTGGAAAATCATAAAGTTTGTCGCGCCGGACAAAATCGAGCGAGTTGTCGGGAGTAAACTCGGGGACTATCGATTTAGCGAGGAGATTGAGAGGCGATAAGTCGATATGCGCGACGAATATAAATATTGTATATTATATATATTATCGTGATAATAAAATTACGATAATAAAATGTTATCGTAACGAGGAGAAAAATTTTGTGATACGCACAGAAATATATATATATATATATATATTTTTTTTTTCTTTTTTTGTCATGTAGTTTTATTTTACATGTATCGTGAACAGATTAAAAATTGGAGATAAACTTGAGATAACTTTTACTTTCATTCGTTATATTACGTTTATGTGCCGGCGGGGCGTCGCGCTTGTGCATACATATATTTTTCATACACATATATTTTTCACGGCTCGCGCGTTTTCCCCCGCTGGCAATCGACCAGCCTCGAGCCTTCCTCCCTTGAGAACTACGACCGAATCGATAGCGCGGCGCGCGACGCGCGGATACTTTCGAGGCGGAGCGTAAGACGGAAATTACGCAGTGCCGGGCGAAAATTGAGAATTTCCATATCGTCCGGTAGTACGGAAATAAAACACACCCGGTGGCGGCGCGCCTTCGACATTTATCGCCGTAACCGTTCTTGCTTTGCATACCGCCGCTAACGTCGCCCGCACGCTCGGAATCGCAATATCGGGCCGCGGTGTAACTTACTCGACTCGGAAAAGCCGGCGAGTTAAAAGTTAATAAGCGCCGCGCGCGTTTCCCACCAACTGAAAAAGCCGTCGTCGGGATCTGTGAGATCGCCACTCGCGGCGGGGTCGCCGCGCCACGTGGGCGCTTCCAGCGCGAACGTTTTTCGCATCGTCGGCTGGGTATTAAGGAGCTTTTTTTCTTCGTTTCCTCCCTTCTGACGGTTTATAGTTAGGTAACGGTTACGGCCAGATATATATATATATATATATATATATATATATACAGGCCGCTCCGCTGCATTAACGCTTAATAAGAAACTTTGTGGTCCATTCCAAGTCTACTTCGTCGTAAGTTTCGAACACATTGTCGCAGTTTGCAGCTCAAGCTGCAGCCTTGATACACCACAGTTCACGGGAGATCGCGTGAAATTTCTTTGTCAGAGCGAAGTGTAGAAAAGGAGTCGTTCGCCTCGTTCGCCAAGTTCGCGCACTCTCAAAGAGTCGCGCGAGCGCGTTTCCTATGAATCTCGAATCCCGCTGAAATGTCGCGCGTCTCGTCGAGTCGCGCCGTTGAATTGCATAGTTTCCGAAGTTAATCGAAGGAGAAAGACGTGTATCGTGACTGCACTCTGTAACTAAACACCCATCACCGAAAATCTCGCCCGGGCCAAGTGACGGTTGCACAACGCGTGAGTGCTTATCGGTTTGGAATTTAGGTCGATGCAGGCAATTAGGCAGCAACAGCCACGCGGGTAATCTGCTTACGGGCGAGTATGCACGGTGCAGCGAAGTGGCTGGCGCATTGTGTGTCGATGTGTGCCGGTCCGCTGCGCCGCTTGCACGTGTGCGAACGTGAGGTACGCGCGCGCGCTCGCGTGTCCTGACACTTCCTTCGCGCCGTTCACGGCTTCGACCCCGCGATTCGCGCCATGGTTTCCGGCGATACCGTTACCACATTTCGCGTTTCCGCCGCCGAACGCACTCTGCGCTTCGTTTCGCGCGCGCGTGCAAGAGAGAGAGAGAGAGAGAGAGAGAGAGAGAGAGAGAGAGAGAGAGAGAGAAGTGTGTAATTTATGCGCGCTAAATAATCCGCGAACGAGAGAGAGAGAGAGAGAGAGAGAGAGAGAGAGAGAGAGAGAGAGAGAGAGAGAGAGAGAGAGAGAGAGAGCGAGCGAACGAGCGAACGAGCGAGCGGGCGATAAATCATTCATCGCGGTGAAGTCGCGTCACGCGCGCTCTCCCCCTTGAATCCACTTGCCAAGTCGTACTCGTTTACACGACGAGAGAGTGCTTCGAAGAGGGCGGAAGTTTCAGGCGAGAGGGAATACATTAGAATAGAATGGAATAGAATAGGCGAGATGGTTAGAATCCGGAGCGTGTCCCCTAAGATGCGCGAGAGGTGAAAGAAACCAAACAGATCGGATAGAAGGACGGATAGGTCAAAGATTTATTTAGATCTCGATAAGCGAGGAATTCGAGGATTCCTCAGGTGGAGGCACAAAATTGCATGTGACTTGAACAAAATTGTAGGGGAAGGAAATTTTTCAAATTCTGCTCGATCGCTAAACCGGTCGTGTGATCTCAGCGCGTCTTTCGCGCACTGCCTTTATTAAAAATTAATTTTACTAGGGAGAGAAAGAATCAAAGTGGAATATATAACGTAGGTCTGTTGCTGTCAATATTATCTGAGAATTCAGAACTTTGGAATAATAGGATAATAAGAATTTTAATAGGATAAAATGACATCGTCGAGTCAGGACGAATCCGGATAAATTTCTGAAACCTAAGCTCCCTTCGCGCGCGAACGATCTTTCAAAGTGGTCTTTCGAACCTCAATGAACCCGTTCCCGGTAACTTCGATCGCGCAACACTTCGAAATTTCCGGGAAAGATCGACCGGGCGAGTTCGCGGGTCGTCGGCCGATCGCGGGATCGCGGCATTGCGGAGCAATTTGGCCGCGAGGAGGATGCGAGCGGAAATTGTGCTCCGATTGACCCGCGAGACCCTCGACGGCGAGGGTGAGAGGCGGGCAGGGGGGAGATCGGCTCGTCCTTTTTTTCTCGCCGGAAGTGGGAGCGTGTGCGCCCGTGTGTAGGTACGAAGCAACAACACAACGGCCGACACCGACGGCGACGCGCAGCACGCTCGTCGACCTCGTCGTCTCGCGCCCGCCGTTTCAGATGCTATCGGCGCCGGCGGGATAATGCTACTTCGAGGATCACGTAGAAAAGTCCTCTCTCACTCTCATTCTTGTTATTCCTCGCGTTGTCTCGGCCTCACGAGTATCCCTCTCGGTCTCTCTTTCTTGCTCGCGCTGTTTTAAAGGCCGAATACGATGTGTACCGATACCGTACGTGTGTGTGTGTGCGAGTGTGTGTGTGTGTGTAATAATAATATATACACAAGCATAGGGAGAAATCTTTTGTCCAATTGTCAACATTTTCTTGTGTTATCAAGATGCTTGATTATCTCTCACCTCGGTGTAAAATTAATATGCAGCTTAATATTATTATCTTCGTGATCTTTTAATGTTACATTTATGTATCTCAACTTGGAAACTGAACACTTTTCTTCACGTCATTTGGAAATAAAATATTATTTTGGATTATTTTGACAAGAATCTTTTAAAAATGTATGTTTGTTAATATGTTAGTTGACTAAAGAATTGTGCAGTTGTAGCAATTTTTACTTTCATACCGTACAACAACAGAGACGTTCTCTCAAAACTTTCCCATATATTATCCTAAAAGTCGAGATAACAAACGAATATATATAGAGGATGCGTGAGTGTTAATTAACATTTTTAATTCATCAAAAACATATAATGTGAATAAGTTAGTTTTACTTAAAATTTAGAGTGGACTCTCTGGGACATGTAAATAATGTTAAAATTAACTTTTTATTTTTTACCATGTGAGTGTGCCTTTCGCGCGCTCTCTCTCTCTCTCTCTCTCCCCCCCCCTCTCTCTTTCTCTCCCTCCCTCCCTCCCTCTCTCTCCCCCTTTTTCTTTCTCGTCGTCGCAATCTCACGATATATTCTCGTCTCGTATAAAATTCCCACGGGAAAAGGTTCGTTATGTCGCGTTTATTCATGAGTCTCACGTTATGAGTTTCGTGCCCGTGCTACTGACATCGATGTTTGGGAAAAAAAAACCGGCTGGCCGAAAAGACGAGAGGAGTTCGACCGTGTATTCAAGGAAAATTTCAAATGATTTAGAGAAATTTTCCATTCCCCTTGAGCCATGAACGGCAACTGCAACGTACCAACGTCCACGGGCGTTAACTAATTAACGTATTGAATTTCATTTAAATAGCCGTTGAATTTTTCCTTCCGCGGTATGTGCACCTAATCCTTGAAACTCGCGTCGATCCGATCAGAAGTGCGTAAAAAAGGAAGCGATTGATATCTTTAACGCGATCGATTGTTCTGCTCGCTCTTATCAGATACTATGTTGAAAGATTAATGACGCGTAAACGGGCTCACCGGGCTATTTAGTAGAGTCATGCTAACGGCATTTATTAGCTTTCATTTGAGAGGTTAGGAGCAGTAAATTCCCGGCTGAAAATGGTAGAGACACTGAAGGATCGCGAGCGATACTGCGCATTAGTAGCGTCTCCAATGTCATTTTGCGGTTTGACGAAGGCGGCACGGGGCGAGAGGAGTGTCCCGGATCGGATATAGAACGTTAGATCTTCTATCTTCGCGAGCCGCAAAATGACATTGGTTATCCTAGTTCCGAAGTATCGAGTTAATGAAAGTCATATCTTATTTATCGGAAGCCATCAGCCACGCAACTATTGAGATCTAATCGGGAGCTCATGGAACCCCGTTACTCAGCGCGCCGTGTCGTTATTTTGAAAACTACGGATATACAGGCTGCGGCCAAGTTCAGAGATTGCGCTCGGTTTATCGCTGTTAAACCTCGTAACTTCGCCTCCGTGCAACGTTTAAATGGCGGGATTAAACGGGCTATTAAAGAGCAATCATAGAATCGAGTAGATTAACAAGTACGAACGAAAGATTCTGCTTACGAGGCGAACGCGGAATTAAATCGTTTGTGGTTTACGTGCGGAGGATTCTCCGGAGGAATTCTGCTAAAATTTGCTTATCACGGTATTCGACACGAGGTTTCGAGGATCCCGCAATCCCCATAAATCTTGCGATTTTCGGAAGGGCAACTCGTAATCGACATAACTCGCGTTACGAACGAATGTCGTTTTCTCGGCAACGATCACCGATCCCTCTCGTGGTGACTTTCTTATCCCGTTCGCATTTCCTCCCTTCGCTGTATCTGCGGAGGGTTATTGTTATTCAGAGATGGCCGAAACGAGTCGGCGAAGTGCTTAAGTGCTTCGATCGCACGAGCGGAATCTATATCGTCGGGCAAACCCAGCTCGGGGACTCCCTTCCTCACTCTTTGTATCTCTCTCTCTCTCTCTCCCCTCTATCTCGGCGACTTCCATCATTCTTGGCGGATTAAAGGCTTGAATCGCGAGAGATTACGACGAATTTCGCCGGCGCGAGCTTTACGTATTAATCGATCGCGATCAGTGTTTCGTGCATATCTGTGTACAAGGACGCCGCCTCGAGAGATTGTCTTGTCTCTCGACGAGAATTTCTCGAGAACAGTGAGAGGTATGTGTGAGCCAAAGCGTCATAATACAAGAGGGAATTGTCCGTTCGACTCGGCAAATACTGCTTATTTCTCCTTAAGCTTCCCTCTCGAGCTTGAGAAGTGATGTAATGGACCGGTCTCTCTATACGCGCTCTCCGAGATACGCATATTCGCACACACGTGTCTCCACTTACGAGCTGCCCGCTGCACGAGCAGCAGATTTCCTCTCAATTGTAAATCCTGTCGTGAGAATTTCGGCGATCCTTCGCGGCAGAAGGAATATCTCCGTAGTGTATACACCAAAATCCTGTTATAATGGGAAAGAGAATCGAATGTTAATTTCTTATTTTCTCTTCGCGTGATTCTTTTACGTTCATCAATTTTTTTATAATCGAAAAGTAAACGTACAAAAAGAGAAAAAGATACAGCACAATTCGGCTGAAAATAAAGGCGAAGAATAAAGTGTTACGACACGAGATTGAAAAATTTCGTCTGATTTCTTGTTACACTAAGAATATTTCGCAAATCCGGTGATGCGCGTCGTTATTGTCACCGTCGCCCTAACTCGCTCCTGCGCGCCTGATGAATTCTCTCAGATTTTACGTAGAGCCTCTCGTCGCGAGGATTGTGAAGATTAAAGCGACGAGTTGCGGAATACACCTCGCGCGTACATATTCGCGCGACATTTTTTGGTCCAAATGACATTTGGAGATGACATTTTTTGGTTGAAAATTCTCTAGAGACCTGAATTTCCAACCGATCATCGACACCAATGGATGAGGAGGTTGATCCTCTATAAATTTCAAAGAGACCTACCTAACCGAAATTTTGAAAAACTTATCGGTTCAGAGTTCACGGATTTAGGGTTTGTCTTAAAAGTTTATCGTTTATTATTATCGTCGATTATTAGGTTCTCGAGCTATGGCTAGATTGGATTCTTGGATTATTCGGGGCTCTTAATATATACGGCTTCATGCATCCACGAGCTAAAAAGTTCTCGGATTGATAGATTCCTAGGTTGATGGGCTTAAGACTCAAAGTCCCTCGGTTTTGTGCGGGTCTATATTTGATGTATTTCGAGCATATGAGTTTTGGGTTAATGGGTTTCTGCTTCAAGATCGATAAGTCTCGAGGTGTCTGTTGATTGGTTTCGTAGTTTCAATCCGCCGAATACGCTGTTAGATAGAAATAAGTGTCGAATAATGAGTATTTCACAGGTTTCTCGCGTTTAACGATAATCTTCCCTCTTTTCGGGCTAGTAATTGGAGAAAAAAATTCTCTCTTAAATCTTGGCAAGACAGATCTCTTCGGAATTTATTCAGGATCAACCTCATCCATTGGTGTCGATGATCGGTTGGAAATTCAGGTCTCTAGAGAATTTTGGAGCAAAGAATGTCATCTGGCCCCATTGTGCGGCGACGGCGGCGGCGGCGGCGCCTCTCGAAGCGGTCGCTCCTCAGCAATTACGCGACGTCCGCTCGATGCCGACTCCTGCGCGCTCGCGCCACAAATCAAGCCGCGAAACGAGCGGCTGCGATCCTCGGCTGCGAATCGCGCTCGCGGAAGCGCGTCCCTCCTCGGGGTCCAGCCCGAATAGCGGGAGACCGATGATTAGACGAGCCTCATGTCCGTTAGCCGCTATCATTCGGAGCTATCTGCCGCGTTTCGCTCATTCTCCTGTAACTCGCCGAGAGACAGGATCTCTTTCTTTCTCTCTTTTCGCTGTCACGCCACTCGCGGCGAGGAACGTGGCGAACGCGAGCGCGGCCGATATCTCTCCTCGGATGAACGCGAACGTCGTAGCGCCTGATAATGGGCCTCTTTACATATTCAGCAGACACGTCTGTCAAGAAACGTAATTACCGTTAAAATAGCGGGAGGGAGGGAGGGAGAAGAAGGATTGCGCGCGGAGGATTTCATTATATTAATGCGCGGGTTATCCGCTTAAAGAACGTGTCTCATCGTCGATTCGAGCTCTTCGCAAAGCCCCGATTTCTCGGCCCCGTTTCCTCCGCGAGGCGAGTATTTCGCGGCGCCGGAGAGAAAAATAACATTAACGATGTAGAGACTAACACTCGCGATGATAACTCTCTTCTCGCCGAACGAAGAAAGATTCCAAACTGTCGAAGGGAGAAAAGGTGGTGGGGAGAGGGGGCGAGCGAGTAAAAGAGCAAGAACGCTTTGTTCGTGCGGCGACACGATATTTTTCTCTCTTAACTGACGATTTTCTCGTCTCAGCATGAAACAATAATAATCGTTATCACCCTTTTTTCTCTCTCTCTCTTTGTCTCTCAGGTAAGCTTCTCTTTCGTCCATTAGCCGAGTGCTACCGGATACGCCGTTCCGGTAAGTCTCAGCAGCTGTTACAGTTAATTAAATTTAATCGCCGCGCTCAGCATTCTCATTTTGCGAGGCTGACGGCCAAAAGCGACGGAGGTGCGAGGTAGGGCGCGAGGTCGCGGAAGGAAGGCCGGTTGACGAGGGAAGGTAGCGGAAGAGAATAAGGGAGGAATAACGGGCGTTAATCTCTCGCGGAGGGCCCGAATGGGCGCGGAGCAAAGACTTCACGCGAATAAACGCGACGCACGCATTGGCGATCTCACTCGCGCTCGTAAAGGTGCGCGCCCCATCGTGGATCATTGCGCGCGCGCGCGCGCGCGCGCGTAGATCTAATCTCGCCCCGTTTCGTCCAGTTATATCTACGTAATAACAAGAACAATAAAGCTGACGGAGTGCATAACACGCGCCTGCTTCTGTTTTCTCTCTTCTCTACCGGTTCCGCAAAGTTTGCCTTTTCCGTTTCGTTCGAGAGTCCGGCACCGCCTTTCGACACGCTGCGTTCATTCGCGCGCGAAAATTCAACCCGCGATAATACTTCATAGAGATAGCCGCGGGTTCTCGAGCGGCCTTTCTTGATCATTAGATTTGAGCAAGTGCGCCTGGAGGAGAAAGTCTTGCGTTGCTCATTAATGAAGAGAAAAGGAAAAGGAAACAGAGATAACACTGTTTTGCAATTCTGTTCCGTGGAAATGGAGAATTTCCGGGGAGAGCGTCCCCGAAAGGCGCGCGCGCGCGCGCGCGCACGGCTTCTATCCAACTTGGGCGCGACGCAATCTGCGCCTGACCCCCGTGCGAGCGTGACCGGTGCGAAAGTCCGCGGTCGTGTCGTACGTATTGTTCCAAATTGTTGAATACCTCGAGACACCGTCGACGGCACTGCGCGGCGGCAGCCGCGTAATAATTAAAAGTACCGCCTGCGCCGGCGGACGCATCGCCGCGCGCGGGCGCATCGACCTCGTTTTAGCGCGCGGTTCCCGGCAAGCCGGACTCTCTCTCTCTCTCTCTCTCTCTCTCTCTCTCTCTCTCTCTCGTCCCATTCGCAGGAATGTAAATGAAGCAGACATTATTAAAGTTGAGCCGCGCTCGCGCGAACCCGGCAAAATGCACTGCGCGAGCGGGCGGAGTGAGCAAGCGACTGAGCGGCCTACCACTATATACTCACTTTCATTAATATCATTAAACTTTCCGCATTAAGAGCGCAGTCCCTGCCTCGTCTCCTCGCTCTCTCTCTCTCTCTCTCTCTCTCTCTGTGCCACCCATTCTTTCCTTCCTCTGGAGTTTGCATTGAAATTGCCAGCTGGCCCCTGCTTCGTCCCTCGTCGTCCTACACAAACATACGTATAACCGAGCTCCCCTCGACGCGACGCGCGCGCGAATCTCTTCGCTGACTGACTGTCGTCTCTCGCTCACCGGAGATTTTATTTTGTTTCGTTCCATTTTACTTCGTTCCGTCCCTTCATTTCATTTCTCCCTCCCGTTCGATCAGGGATTTAAATTTCCCCTCGGCGTTGGCGCGAGCACTCGATTTTATACAAACGGTTGACGCGATAGCCTCCGCGCGAGCGCAGGCGCTGCGCCGCAACGTTTTATCGGTTAATGATTCGCGCTGAATAATACAGCGACTTGTAAACATGTTATGTGCGCAAGCACGAGGCTGCAAGGGCGCGCGCGCGCGCTTCGT